>NW_023329922.1:0-28598 GCF_011100685.1 Canis lupus familiaris | reverse complement strand
AAGGACCTGTGAATCTATCCTCATTAGGCCTCGTCTGGACCTTGTGACTCTTTTCCCACTGGCATCAATGGGACAGGGTTACACTGTGCCACCTGGGCCTCTCCTGGACATGATAACTTTGCTCACACTTTGGCCTCAACTGGTCTTGATGAATCTTGTCCCCCCACCTACACCTCAATCTGGACCTGGTGAGTGTGGTCCCCACCTGGGTCTCACCTGGACCTGGTGACTATCGTTCCCACTTGAAACACCTGGCCTGTTGACTGTGGTGTTCTTGTAGACTCACATTTACCTGTGACTCCGGTCCCCACTAGGGCTTCACCTGGATCTGGTGACTCTTACCTGTAGGTTGGCCTCACCTGGGCCTGGTGAGTCGGGTTGCCACATGGGCCTCACCCATACGTGTTGACTCAGGTCCACACGTGGGCTTCTTGGACCAGGTGAATCTGGTCATTACCTGGTCCTCTCCCAGACCCGGGGACTCTGGTCACCACCTGGGCCTCACCTGGATCTGGTGAATCTGGTCCCAATCTGGGTCTCACCCAGTCCTGTTGACTTTGTTCCCCACCTGGACCTGATTGCTGTGGACTCTTTCTTGGCCTCACCTGGAACTGGTGACTCGATCCTATCTGCGCGTCACCCAGACCTGGTGACTCTGGTCCTCACCTGGGCATCATTGGTACATGGTGACTCTGTTCTACACCTGAGCCTCACCTGGACATGATGACTCTGGAACCTCTCTGAGCCTTACCCTTCCCTGGTGACTCTGGTCCCCATCTGGATGTCACCTGGAACAGGGGATTCTCGTATCCCTCTAGGCCTCAACCAGATCTGGTGACTCTGGTCCTCAACTGGGCCTCACCTGGACCTAGTGAATATGCTCCATGTGGGCCTCATTTGGACCTGGTGACTCTGGTCCCTACCTGGGCATCATAGGGATATGGTTCCACTGCATGGCCTGCAGGTTGGCCTCACTTGGGCCTGGTAACTCTGGTCCCTACCTGGGCATCATCGGGACACGGTTCCTCTCCATCGCTGCAGGTTGGCCTCACCTGGACCTGGTGAGTGGGGTTGCCAATTGTGCCTCACCCATACATGGTCACACAGGTCCCCACGTGGGCCTCAATTGGACCTGGTGAATCTGGTCCTTATCTGGTCCTTCCCAGAACTGGTAACTCAGGTCACCACTTGGGAATGACCTGGGCCTGGTGAATCTGGTCCCCATCTGGGCCTCACCCAGTCCTGGTGACTTTGTTCCCACATGGACCTGATTGCTGTGGACGCCTTCTTGGCCTCACCTGGAACTGGTGTCTCTGATCCTATCTGCGCGTCACCCAGACCTGGTGAATCTGGTCCTCAACTGGGCATCATTGGTACCTGGTGACTCTGTTCCACACCTGAGCCTCACTTGGACATGATGACTCTGGAACCTCTCTGGGCCTCACCCTGACCTGGTGACTCGGGTCCCCATCTCGATGTCACCTGAACCAGGTGATTCTGGTACCCTTATACGGCTCAACAAGATCTGGTGACTCTGGTCCTCAACAGGGCCTCACCTAGACCTAGTGAATATGCTCCATCTGGGCCTCATTTGGACATGGTGATTCTGATCCCTACCTCGGCATTACCGGGACATGGTTCCACTGCATGGCCTGCAGGTGTGCCTCACCTGGACCAGATAACTCTAGACCCCACCTGGGCATCATCAGGACATGGTTCCTCGGCATGGCCTGCAGGTTGGCCTCACTTGGACCTAATGAGTGGGGTTGTCACCTGAGACTCACCCATGCCTGGTGACACAGGTTCCCACGTGGGCCTCACGTGGACCTGGTGAATTGGTCCTTCCCTTGTCCTCACCCGGAACTGGTAACTCTGGTCATCACCTGGGAATCACCTGGACATTGTGATTCTGGTCCCCATTGGGCCTCATCCATTCCAGGTGACTTTGTTCCCACCTGGACCTGATTGCTGTGTACTCCTTTTGGCCCTCACTTGGAACTAGTGACTCTGATCCTAACTGGGCCTCACCCAGATCTGGTGACTCTGGTCCTCACCTGTGGACCATTATGACCTGGATACTCTGTTCCACACCTGAGCCTCACCTGGACATGATGACTCTGGATCCCCTCGGCCTCAGCCTGACATGGTGACTCTGGTCCCCATCTGGATGTCACCTAGACCAGGTGAATCTGGTACCCCTCCAAGCCTCAACTAGACCTGGTGTCTCGGTCCTCAACTTGGCCTAACCGGGACCTAGTTATTATGCTCCCCACCTGCACCTCATCTGGACCTGGTAACTCAGGTTCTACCTGGGCATCACCGGGACATGGTTACTCTATTCCACACTGGGACTGACCTGATCCTGGTAACTCTGGTCCTGACTTTGGCCTCTCTGTACAGGTGACTCTGGCTCCACATGGGCCTCACCTGTAACTTGACTCTGATCCTAAGCATGGCCTCACCTGACCTGGTGACTGTGGTTCCCATCGGAACCTCACCTGGGCCTCGTGTCTCTGGTCCCACCTGGGCCACACCAGGACCTGGTGTCTCTGGTACCCACCTGGGTAGCATCAGGATATGGTTACACTGTTCACTAATAGTGACCCAGCCAGACCTATTAACTCTGGTCTTCACCTGGGCCACACCTGGACATGGTGACACTGGTTCCCCTGGGTCTCACCTGGACATGGTGAGTCGGATCCCACCTGGTCCTCACCTGTACTGGTGATTCTCATTCCAGCATGGACATCATGTTCACCTGGTGGCTGCAGTGTTTCTAGCTTCTCATGTACCTCGTGACTCTGGTCCCCCACCAGAGCCTCACCGGGACCTGGTGAGTGTGTTTGCCACCTGCACCGCACCTGGACCTGGGATTTAGGTCTGCACCTGAGACTACCCTGGATCTGGTGACTGTGGTTCCCTCCTGGGCTTCACCTGGATTTGGGGGACTTCCGTTCTCCATCTTGGCCTCACCTGGCCCTGTTGACCATGGTTCTCAACTGGGGCAAAATTGGGACCCTGTGACTGTGTTCCACAACTGGACCTCACCGGGAACAGGTGACTCTGGTCCCCCTCTGGGTCCTCACCGTGCCCTATTGACAGTGAACCCCACTTTGGCTGGCTTCGACCTGCTGACCCTGGTTGCCAACTGCGCTTGACCTCGAACTGTTGACCTTCTGGTTCTTTCAAGGGCCTCCCCTGTACCTGGTGATCCTAGTGCCCACCTGGGCCTCACCTGGACGTGGTGACCCTTGTCAACACCAGGGACTCACCTGGACCTGCTTACCTGTGTTCCACACCTGGGCCTCATGTACACCTCTTGACCATGGTTCCCAAGACCGCCTAACATGGACCTGTGTTGGCTCTGATTCCCACCGGGGCCTCACGTGAACCTGGTTAACTCTGGTCCTAACCTGGGCTCACCTGCACCTAGAGACTCTGGTCCCCACACCTGGACTTCACCTGGATCTGGTGACTCTGGTCCCCACCTGAAATTTACCTGGATCTGGTGACTCTGGTCCCCACCTGGACCTCTCCTGGACCTGGTGACTCTCTTTCCAACATGGACCTCACCTGGATCTGGTGACTCTGGTCCTCAGTTTGGCCTCACCCTGGACCTGGTGTCTCTCGTCCACACTTTGACCTAACTCAGAACTGCTGAATCTTGCCCCACCTAGGCCGCACCCAGGCCTGGTGACTCTTGTCCCCAGCTATGCCTCAATTCGACCTGATGAATCTGGTCCTCACGTGGGCCTCACATGGACCTGGGACTCAGCTGGATAGAGGGGCTCCTGGTTCACACAAGGGGCTCACCTGATACTGCTGACTGTGGTCTTATTCTATGCCTCACCAGGACCTAGTGATTCTGTTCCCCATCTGGGCCTGCATGGCCCCAGTGACTCTGGTCCTCACCCAGGCATCATTGGGGACCTGGATACTCTATTCCACACCTGGGCCTCACTTTGACCAGGGACTTCTGGTCGCATTCCGAGCCTCAAACTAAACTAGTTACTCTGGATCCCCCTCTGGGCCTCACCCATACCTGGTGACTCTGGTTACCCCTTGTGCTTCACTTGGGCCTGTTGAATCTGGTCCTTAGCTGGTCCTCACCTGGATCTGGTGACTGGTCGCCACCTGGGCCTCATCTGGACTTGGTGAATCCTGTTGCCACCTTCGCCTCACCGGGACCCTTGTGACTGTGGTCCCACCCTGGACCTCACCTGGATCTGGTGGCTCTGGTTCCCATATGGCGCTCTCCTGCTGCTCCTGGTTTCCTTGGTCTCCATCTGGCCTCAACTAGACACAATGACTCTGATCCATATTTGGACCTCTCCTGGAACTATTGACTCTGGTCCTTACCTGAGCATCATGGGGATCTGGATACTCTCTTATATACCTGGGCCTCACCTGGACCTGTTGACTGTGGTCCACCCTGGGACTCACCTGGACGAGGTGACTGGTTCCCACAGGAAACTCACCTGTACCTGGTGACTCAGGTGCCTCATATGGACATCATGGGACCCTGGTTTCGCAGTTCCACATTGGGGCCTCACCTGGACCTAGTGATTCTCGTCCCCCTCTGGGCCTCACCCTGACGTGGTGACTCTGGTCCCCACCTGGATATCACCAGAACCGGGTGACTCTGTCCCCTGGGACTCACCCGGAGCTGGGGACACTGGTCCTCAACCGGACCTCAACAGGACCTGGTGAATCTACTCCTCACTTAGGCCTCTTCTGGACTTGTGACCTTTTTCCCACCTGCATCAATGGGGACATGGTTACTCGTTCCCCATGGGCCTCAACTGGACATGATAACTTGCTCCACACTTTGGCCTCAACTGGTCCTGATGATTCTGGTCCCCCGACCTAGGCCGCAATCTGGACCTGATGACTGGTCCACACCTGGGTCTCACCTGGACCTGGTGACTCTCTTTCCCACATGAACCACACCTGGACCTGGTGACGGTGGTGTTCTTGTAGACTCACATTTAAATGGTGACTCTGGTCCTCACTAGGGCTTCACCTGGATCTGGTGACTCTGGCCTGCCGGTTGGCCTCACCTGGACCTGGTGAGTGGGGTTGCCACCAGGGCCTCACCATACCTGGTGACTCAGGTCCCCACGTGGCTTTCTTTGACCTGATGAATCTGGTCCTTACCTGGTCATCTCCCACTCCCAGGGACTCTGGTAACCACCTGGGCCTCACCTGGACCTGCTGAATCTGGTCGCTACTGGGCCTCATATAGTCCTAGTGACTTTGTTCCCCACCTGGACCTGATTGCTGTGGACACTTTCTTTGGCCTCACCTGGAACTGGTGACTATGATCCTATCTGTGCATCCCCCAGATCTGGTGACTCTGGTCCTCCCATGGGCATCATTGGTACCTGGTGACTCTGTTCCACACCTAAGGCCTCACCTGGACATGATGACTCTGGAACCTCTCTTGTCCTCACCGTGACCTGGTGACTCTGGTCCCCATCTGGATGTCACCTGGACCAGCTGATTCTGGCACCGCTATAGGCCTCAACCAGATCTGGTGACTCTGGTCCTCAAATGGGACACACATGGACCTAGTGAATATGCTCAATCTGGGCCTCATTTGGACGTGGTGACTTTGGTCCTGACTTTGACCTCTTCTGTACCAGGTGACTCTGACTCCACCTGGGCCTCACCTGTAACTGGTGACTCGGATCTTAAGCATGGCCTCACCTGACCTGGTGACTGTGGTTTCCATCGGGACCATCACCTGACCTCATGTCTCTGGTTCCCACCTGGGCCTCACCAGGACCTGGTGTCTCTGGTACCCACCTGGGTACCATCAGGGATATGGTTACACTGTTCACTCACAGTGACCCAGCCGGACTTATTAAAACTCTAGTCTTCACTCACCTGGGCCACACCTGGACATGGTGACACTGGTTCCCACCAGGGTCCTCACCTGGACATGGTGATTCAGATCCCACCTGGTCCTCACCTGTAACTGGTGATTCTCGTTCCCACATGGACGTCATGTGGACCTGGTGGGCTGCAGTGTTTCTATCTTCTCATGTACCTCGTTACTCTGGTCCCCGCCAGGGCCTCACCGGGACCTGGTGGAGTGTGGTTGCCACCTGCACCTCACCTGGACATGGTGATTCTGGTCTGCACCTGTGACTCCCCGGGATCTGGTGACTGTGGTCCCCACCTGGGCTTCACCTGGATTTGGTACTCCGGTTCCCCATCTGGTCCTCACCTGCCCCTTTGACCATGGTACTCAACATGCAATATGGGACCCGGTGACTGTGTTCCACAACTGGACCTCACCTGGACCAGGTGACCTTGGTCCCACTGCTGGGTCTCACACCGTCCCCTAGTGACCTTGTACCCCACTTTGGCCTGACTTGGACCTGCTGACCCAGGTTGCCACCTGCACCTCACCTCGAACTGTTGACTCTGGTTCTTTGAAGGACCTCCCCTGGACCTGGGGATCCTGGTCCCCACCTGTGTCTCAACTGGACTTTGTGACTCTTGTCACCACCGGGCACTCACCTGGACCTGCTTTACTGTGTTCCACACCTGGGCCTCAGGTAGACCTGTTGACCATGGTCCCCAAGCCGGCCTCACGTGGACCTTTGGGCTCTGATACCCGCCCGGGGCTCACGTGCATCTGGTAACTCTGATCCTCACCTGGCCCTCATCTGGACCTAGTGACTACGGTCCCCACCTGGGCTTCACCTGGATCTGATGACTCTGGTTCCCACCTGGACCTCTCCTGGACCTAGTGACTCTTTTCCAACCTGGACCTCACCTGGATCTGGTGACTCTGGTCCTCAGTTTGGCCTCACCTGGACCTGGTGTCTCTCGTCCCCACTTTGACCTAACTCAGAACTGCTGAATCTTGCCCCACCTAGGCCGCACCCAGACCTGGTGACTCTTGTCCCGAACTATGCCTTAATTCGACCTGATGAATCTGGTCCTCACGTGGGCCTCACATGGACCTGGGACTCACCTGGATAGAGTGGCTCTGGTTCCCACAAGGGGCTCACATGATACTGTTGACTGTGGTCTTATTCTATGCCTCACCGGGACCTAGTGATTCTGTTCCCCATCTGGGCCTGCATGGCCCTAGTGAACTTGGTCCTCACCCAGGCATCATTGGGACCTGTATACTCTATTCTACAACTGGGCCTCACTTTGTCCAGGAAACTCTGGTCCCATTCTGGTCCTCAAACTAAAAGTGGTTACTCTGGTTCACACTCTGGTCCTCACCCTTACCTGGTGACTCTTGGTCACCCCTTGGGCTTCACTTCGGCCTGGTGAATCTGGTCCTTAGCTGGTCCGCACCTGGCTCTGGTGACTGGTCGCCACCTGGATCTCACCTGGACTTGGTGAATCCTGTTTGCCACCTGCGCCTCACCTGGACTTTGTGACTGTGGTCCCACCTGGACCTCACCTGAATCTGGTTGCTCTGGTTCCCATATGGGGCTCTCCTGAACCTGGTCCGTGTTGTCTCCATCTGGCCTCACCTGGAACACAATGACTCTGATACATATTGGGTCTCTCATGGAACTGATGACGCTGGTCCTTACCTGGGCATCACAGGGACCTGGATACTCTCTTATATACCTGGGCCTCACCTGGACCTGGTGACTGTGGTCCCACCTGGGCCTCACCTGGACGAGGTGACTGGTTACCACAGGGACCCTCACCTGGACCTGGTGACTCAGGTCCTCATATGGGCATCATGGGACCTGGTTTTTCAGTTCCACATCGGGGCCTCACCTGGACCTAGTGATTCTCGTCCCCCTCTGGGCCTCACACTGACGTGCTGACTCTGGTCACCCCTGGATATCACCAGAACCGGGTGACTCTGGTCCCCCTCTGGGACTCTCCCGGAGCTGGGGACACTGGGTCCTCCGCTGGGCCTAAACAGGACCTGGTGAATCTACTCCTCACTTAGGCCTCCTCTGGACCATGTGTCTCTTTTCCACATGGCATCAATGGGACATGGTTACTCTGTTCCCCACTGGGCCTCACCTGGACATGAAAACTTTGCCTCCACACTTTGGCCTCAATTGGTCCTGATGAATCTGGTCCCCCCACCTAGGCCTCAATCTGGACCCTGGTGAGTGGTGGTCCCCACCTGGGTCTCACCTGGACCTGGTGACTCTTGTTCCCCATAAACCACACCTGGAGCTGGTGACTGTGGTGTTCTTGTAGACTCACATTTTCCTGGTGACACCAGGTCCCCCACTAGGGCATTACCTGGATCTGGGACTCTGGCCTGCAGCCTGGCCTTACCTGGACCTGGTGAGTGGGGTTGACACCTGGGCCTCACCCATACCTGGTGACTCAGGTCACCACGTGGGCCTCTTGGACCTGGTGAATCTGGCCCTTACCTGGTCCTCTTCCCACCCCGGGGACACTGGTCACCACCTGGGTCTCACCTGGACCTGGTGAATCTTGGTACCCATCTGTGCCTCACCCAGTCCTGGTGACTTTTTTCCCCACCTGGACCTGATTGCTGTGGACTCTTTCTTGGCCTCACCTGGAACTGGCGACTCTGATCCTATCTGAGTGTCACCCAGACCTGGTGACTCTGGTCCTCACCTGGGCATCATTGGTACCTGAAGACTCTGATCCACACCTGACCTCACCTGGACATGAAGACACTGGAACCACTCTGGGCTTTCACCCTGACTTGGTGACCCAGGTCCCCATCTGGATGTCACCTGGACCTAGTGATTCGTGTACCCCTCTAGGACTCAACAAGATCTGGTGACTCTGGTCCTCAACTGGGCCTCACCTGGACCTAGTGAATATGCTCCATCTGGGCCTCATCTGGACCTGTGACTCTGGTCCCTACCTGGGCATCATTGGTACAATGTTACTCTATTCCACACTGGGAATCCCCTGATCCTGGTAACTCTGGTCCTCTCTTTGGACTCTTCTGTACCAGGTAACTCTGGCTCCACCTGGACCTCACCTGTAGTTGGTGATTCTGATCCTACGCATGGCCTCATCTGACCTGGTGACAGTGCTTCCCCATCGGGACCTCATCTGGACCTCAGGTCTCCGGTCCCACCTGGGCCTTACCAGGACCTGGTGTCTCTGCTAACCACCTGGGTAGCATCAGGATATGGTTACACTGTTCACTAACAGTGACCCAGCCGCACCTATTACTCTGGTCTTCACTTGGGCCACACCTGGACATGTGACCCTCGTTCTCACCTGGGTCTCACCTGGACATGGTGAGTCAGATCCCCACCTGTTCCTCACCTTTAACTGGTGATTCTCGCTTCCACATGGACATCATGTGAACCTGGTGGCTGCAGTGTTTTTAGCTTCTCATGTCCTCGTGACTCTGGTCCCCCACCAGTGCCTCACCGGGACCTGGTGAGTGTGGTTGCCACCTGCACCTCAGCTGGACCTGGTGATTCTGGTCTGCACCCGAGACTACACTGGATTGGTGACTGTGGTCCCTACCTGGGCTTCACCGGGATTTGAGGATTCCGGTCCCCATCTGGGCCTCACCTGGCCTTGTTGACCATGGTCCTCAACTGGCCAAAATTGGGACCCCTGTGACTGTGTTCCACAACTGGACCTCACCTGGACCAGGTGACTCTGGTCCCACTCTGGGTCTCACCGTGCCCTAATGACTGTGAACCCCACTTTGGCCTGACTTGGACCTGCTGACCCTGGTTGCCACCTGCGCCTGACCTCGAACTGTTGACTCTGGTTCTTTCAAGGGCCTCCCCTGTACTGGTGATCCTGGGTCCCCACCTGGGCCTCACCTGGACGTGGTGACTCTTGTCACCACCGGGGACTCACCTGGACCTGGTTAAGGTGTTCCACACCTGGGCCTCAAGTAGACCTGTTGACCATGGTACCCAAGCTGGCCTCACATGGCCTGTTTGCCTTCTGATCCCTACCGGGGCCTCACGTGTACCTGGTAACTCTGGTCCTCGCCTGGGCCTAATCTGGACCTAGTGACTCTGGTCCCCACCTGTGCTTCACCTGGATCTGGTGACTCTGGTCCCCACCTGGACCTTCTCCTGGACCTGCTGACTCTCTTTCCAACATGGACCTCACCTGGTCTGGTGACTCTGGGCCTCAGTTTGGCCTCACCTGGACCTGGTGTCTCTCGTCCCCACTTTGACCTAACTCAGAACTGCTGAATCTTCACCCACCTAGGCCTCACCCAGACCTGGTGACTCTTGTCCCCAGCTATGCCTCAATTCGACCTGATGAATCTGGTAGTCACGTGGGCCTCACATGGACCTGAGACTCAGCTGGATAGAGTGGCTCTGGTTCCCACAAGCGGCTCACCTGAATACAGCTGACTGTGGTCTTATTCTATGCCTCACCAGGACCTAGTGATTCTGTCCCCATCTGGGGCCTGCATGGCCCTAGTAACTCTGGTCCTTACCCAGGCATCATTGGGATCTGGATACTCTATTCCAACACCTGGGCCTCACTTTCACCAGGGACCTAGGTTCCATCTGCGGCCTCAAACTAAACTGGTTACTCTGGTTCCCCTCTGGGCCTCACCCCTACCTGGTGACTCTGGTCACCCTTGGGCTTCACTTCGGGCCTGGTGAATATGGTCCTTATCTGATCCGCTTCTGGATCTGGGTGACCGGTTGCCACCTGGGCCTCACTTGGACTTGGTGAATCCTGTTGACACCTGCGCCTCACCTGGACCTTGTGACTGTGGTCCCACCCGGATATCACCTGGATCTGGTGGCTCTGATTCCCATATCGGCTCTCCTGGACCTGGTTCCTGTGGTCTCCATCTGGCCTCACCTGGAACACAATGACTCTGAACCATATTTGGGCCTCTCCTGGACCTGTTGACTCTGGTCCTTACCTGGGCATCATTGGAACCTGGATACTCCCTTATATACCTGGGCCTCACCTGGACCTGGTGACGGTGGTCCCACCTGGGCCTCACCTGGACGAGGTGACTGTTTACCACAGGGAACCTCACCTGGACCTGGTGACTCAGGTCCTCATATGGGCATCATTGGACCTGGTTTCTCAGTTCCACATCGGGGCCTCACCTGGACCTAGTGATTCTCGTCCGCCTCTAGGCCTCACCCTGAGGTGGTGACTCTGGTCCCCACCTGGATATCACCAGATCCGGGTGACTCTGGTCCCCCTCTGGGACTCACCTGGAGCTGGGGACACTGGTCCTCAACTGGGCCTCAACAGGACCTGGTGAATCTACTCCTCACTTAGTCTTCGTCTGGACCTTGTGACTCTTTTCCCACCTGGCATCAATGGGATATGGTTACTCTGTTCCCCACCTGGGCCTCACATGGACATGAATAACTTTGCTCCACACTTTGGCCTTAACTGTCCTGATGACTCTGGTCGCCCCACCTAGGCCTCAATCTGGATCTGGTGACTGGTCCCCACATGGGTCTCACCTGGACCTGGTGACTCAAGTTCCCACATGACCCACACCTGGACCTGGTGTCTGTTGTGTTCTTGTAGACTCACATTAACCTGGTGACTCCGGTCCCACTAGGGCCTCACCTGGATCTGGTGACTCTGGCCTGAAGGTTGGCCTCACCTGGACCTGGTGAGTGGGGTTGCCACCTGGGCCTCACCCATACCTGGTGACTCAGGTCCTCACGTTGGCCTCTTCGACCTGGTGAATCTGGTCCTTACCTGGTCCTCCCCCAGACCCGGGGACTCTGGTCACCTCCTGGGCCTCACCTGGACCTGGTGAATCTGGTCCCCATTTGGGCCTCAACCGAGTCCTGGTGACTTTGTTCCCCACCTGGACCTGATTGCTGTGGATTCTTTCTTGGCCTCACAAGGAACTGGTGACTCTGATCCTGTCTGCGCGTCACCTAGACCTGCTGACTCTGGTCCTCACCTGGGCATCATTGGTACCCGGTGACTCTGTTCCACACCTGAACATCACCTGGACATGAGGACTCTGGAACCTCTCTGGGGCTCATCCTGACCTGGTGACTCTGGTCCCCATCTGGATGTCACCTGGACCAGGTGATTCTGGTAGCCCTCTAGGCCTCTCCAGATCTCTTGACTCTGGTCCTCAACTGGGCCTAACCTGGACCTAGTGAATATGCTCCATCAGGGTCTCATTTGGACCTGGTGACTCTCGTCCCTACCTGGCCATCATCGGGACATGGTTCCACTGCATGGCCTGCAGGTTGGCCTCATCTAGTGCTGGTAAATATGGTCCCTACCTGGGCATCATCGGGACATGGTTCCACTGCATGGCCTGCAGGTTGGCCTCACCTGGACGTGGTAACTCTAGTACCAACCTGGGCATCATCGGGACATGGTTCCTCTGCATGGCCTGCATGTTGGCCTCAGCTGGACCTCGTGAGTGTGGTTGCCACCTGGGGCTCACCCATACCTGTTGACTCAGGTCCCCACGTGGGCCTCTTGGACCTGGTGAATCTGGTCCTTACCTGGTCCTCTCCCAGACCCGGGGACTCACTTCACCACCTGGGCCTCACCTGGCCCTGGTGAATCTGGTCCCCATCTGGGCCTCACACAGTCCTGGTGACTTTGTTCCCCACCTGGACCTGATTGCTATGGACTCATTCTTGGCCTCACCTGGACCTGGGGACTCTGATCCTAACTGGGCCTCACCCAGATCTGGCGACTCTGGTCCTCACCTGTGGACCATTATGACCTGGATACTCTGTTCCACACCTGAGCCTCACCTGGACATGATTACTCTGGATCCACTCTGAGCCTCACCCTGACATGGTGACTCTGGTCCCCATCTGGATGTCACTAGACCAGGTGAATCTGGTACTCCTCTGGGCCTCAACCAGATCTGGTGACTCTGGTCCTCAACTGGGCCTCACCTGAACCTAGTAAATATGCTCCATCTGGGCCTCATTTGGACCTGGTGACTCTGGTCCCTACGTTGGCAACATCGCGACCTGGTTCCACATAATGGTCTACAGGTTGGCCTCTTCTTGACCTGGTAACTCTGGTCCCTACCTGGGCATCATCGGGACACGGTTCCTCTGCATGGCCTGCAGGTTGGCCTCATCTAGACCTGGTGAGTGGGCTTGCCACCTGGGCCTCACCCATACCTGGTGACACAGGTCTCACGTGGGCGTCACTTGGACCTGGTGAATCTGGTCCTTACCTGGTCCTCACCCGGAACTGGTAACCCTTGTCACCAAATGGGAATCACCTGGACCTCGTGAATCTGGTCCCCATCTGGGCCTCACACATTCCTGGTGTCTTTGACCCCACCTGGACCTGATTGCTGTGGACTCCTTCTTGGCCTCACCTGGAACTGGCAACTCTGATCCTAACTGGGCCTCACCCAGATCTGGTGACTCTGGTCCTCACCTGTGGACCATTATGACCTGGATACTCTGTTCCACACCTGAACCTCACCTGGACATGATGACTCTGGATGCCCTCTGGGCCTCACCATGACATGGTGACTCTGGTCCCCATCTGGATGTCCCCTAGACCAGGTGAATCTGGTACCCCTCTAGGCGTCAACTAGACCTGGTGACTCTGGTCCTCATCTGGGCCTCACCTGGACCTAGTGAATATTCTACCCACCTGCGCCTCGATGGACCTGGTGACTCTGACTCTACCTGGGCATCATTGGGACATGGTTACTGTATTACCCACTGGGACTGACCTGAATCCTGGTAACTCTGGTCCTGACTTTGGCCTCTTCTGTACCAGGTGACCTCTGGCTCCACCTGGGCCTCACCTGTACCTGGTAACTCTGATCCTAAGCATGGGCTCACCTGACCCGGTGACTGTGGTTCCCATCGGGACCTCACTTGGACCTCATGTCCTCCGGTTACACCTGGGCCTCATCAGGACCTGGTGTCTCTGGTACCCACTGGGTAGCATCAGCATATGGTTACACTGTTCACTAACACTCATCCAGCCGGACCTAATAATCTGGTCTTCACCTGGGGCAACACGTGGACATGGTGACACTGGTTCCCACCTGGGTCTCACCTGGACATGGTGAGTCGGATCCCCACCTGGTCCTCACCTGTAACTGGTGATTTTCATTCCCCATGGACATCAATGTGAACCTGGTGGCTGCAGTGTTTTCTAGCTTTTCATGTACGTCGTGTCTCTGGTCCCCACCGGGGCTCTCTCCGGACCGGTGAGTGTGGTTGCCACCTGCACCTCACATGGACCTGGTGATCTGGGCCTCACCCAGTCCTGGTGACTTTGTTCCCCACCTGGACCTGATTGCTGTGGACTCTTTCTTAGCCTCACCTGGAACTGGTGACTCTGATCCTATCTGCGCGTCACCCAGACCTGGTGACTCTGGTCCTCACCTGGGCATCATTGGTACGTGGTGACTCTGTTCTACACTTGAGCCTCAACTGGACATGCTGACTCTGGAACCTCTCTGGGCCTCACCCTGCCTTGGTGACTCTGGTACCCATCTGGATGTCACCTGGACCAGGTGATTCTGGTACCCGCTCTAGGCCTCAAACAGTTCTGGTGAACCTGGTCCTCAACTGGGCCTCACCTGGACCTAGTGAATATGCTCCATCTGGGACTCATTTGGTGACTCTGGTACCTACCTGGGCATCATAGGGATATGGTTCCAATGCATGGCTTGCAGGTTGGCCTCACCTGGACCTGGTAACTCTGGTCCCTACCTGGGCATAATCGGGACATGGTTCCACTGCATGGCCTGCAGGTTGGCCTCACCTGGACCTGGTGTGTGGGGTTGCCAATTGTGCCTCACCATACCTGGTGACACAGGTTCCCCACGTGGGCCTCAATTGGACCTGGTGAATCTGGTCCTTACCTGGTCCTTCCCCAGAACTGGTAACTCTGGTCACCACCTGGGAATCACCTGGGCCTGGTGAATCTGGTCCCCATCTAGGCCTCACACAGTCCTGGTGACTTTGTTCCCCACAGGGACCTGATTGCTGTGGACGCCTTCTTGGCCTCAACTGGGACTAGTGACTCTGATCCTAACTGGGCCTCACCCAGATCTGGTGACTCTGGTCCTCACCTGTGGACCATTAACCTGGATACTCTGTTCCACACCTGAGCCTCACCTGGACATGAAGACTCTGGATCCCCTCTGGGCCTCACCCTGACATGGTGACTCTAGTCCCCATCTGGATGTAACTTAGACCAGGTGAATCTTGTACCCCTCTAGGCCTCAACTACACCTGGTGACTCTGGTCCTCAACTGGGCCTCACCGGGACCTAGAGAATATGCTCCCCACCTGCGCCTCATCTGGACCTGGTGACTCTGGTTCTACCTGGTCATCATCGGGACATGGTTACTGTATTCCCCACTGGGACTGACCTGATCCTGGTAACTCTGGTCCGGACTTTGACCTGTTCTGTACCAGGTGACTCTGGCTCCACCTGGGCCTCATCTGTAACTGGTGACTCTGATCCTAAGCATGGCCTCACCTGACTTTCTGACTGTGGTTCCCATCGGGACCTCACCTGGACCTCATGTCTCTAGTCGCACCTGGGCCTCACCAGGACCTGGTGTCTCTGGTACCCACCTGGGTAGCATCAGGATATCGTTACACTCTTCACTATCAGTGACACAGCGGGACGTATTAACTCTGGTCTTCACCTGGGCCACACCTGGATGTGGTGACACTGGTTCCCACATGGGTCTCACCTGGACATTGTGAATCGGATCCCCACCTGGGCCTCATTTGTAACTGGTGATTCTCGTTCCCACATGGACACCATGTCGACCTGGTGGCTGCAGTGTTTCTAGCTTCTCATGTACCTCGTGACTCTGGTCCCCACCAGGGCCGCACCGGGACTTGGTGAGTGTGGTTGCCACCTGCACCTCACCTGCAGCTGGTGATTCTGGTCTGCACCTGAGACTACCCTGGATCTGGTGACTGTGGTCCCCACCTGGCTTCACCTGGATTTGGGGACTCCGGTCCCCATCTGGGCCTCACCTGGCCCTGTTGACCATGGTCCTCACTGGGCAAAATTGGGACCCGGTGACTGAGTTCCACAACTGGACCTCACAGGACCAGGTGACTCTGGTCCCCCTCTGGGTCTCACCGTGCCCTAGTGACTGTGAACCCCACTTTGGCCTGACTTGGACCTGCTGACCCTGGTTGCCACCTGCGCCTGACCTCTAACTGTTGACTCTGGTTCTCTCAAGGGCCTCCCCTGTACCTGGTGATCCTGGTCCGCAACTGGACCCCACCTGAACGTGGTGACCCTTGTCAGCACGGGGGACTCACCAGGACCTGCTTCCTGTGTTCCACACCTGGGCCTCAAGTAGACCTGTTGACCATGGTCCCCCAAGGCGGCCTCACATAGACCTGTTTCCTCTCTGATCCCCACCGGGGCCTCACGTGTACCTGGTAACTCTGGTCCTCACCTGGGCCTCATCTGGACCTAGTGACTCTGGTCCCCACCTGGGTTTCACCTGGATCTGGTGACTCTGGTCCCCACCTGGAACTCACCTGGATCTGGTGACTCTGGTTCCTCAGTTTGGCCTCACCTGGACCTGGTGTCTCTCGTCCCCACTTTGACCTAACTCAGAACTGCTGAATCTTGACCCACCTAGGCCGCACGCAGACCTGGTGACTCTTGTCCCCAGCTCTGCCTCAATTCGACCTGATGAATCTGCTCCTCACGTTGGCCTCACATGGACCTGGGACTCAGCTGGATAGAGTGGTTCTGGTTCCCACAAGGGGCTCACATGATACTGGTGACTTGTGGTCCCCCTGGACCTCACCTGGACGAGGTGACTTGGTTTCCCACAGGGACCTCACCTGGACCTGGTGCTCAGGTCCTCATATGGGCATCATGGGACCTGGTTTCTCAGTTTCCACATCGGGACCTAAACCTGGATGGACCTAGTGATTCTCGTCCCATTATGGTCCTCACCCTGACGGGGTGACTCTGGTCCCCACCTGGATATCACCAGAACCGGGTGATTCTGGTCTCCCTCTGGGACTAACCCGGAGCTGGGGACACTGGTCCTCAACTGGGCCTCAACAGGACCTGGTGAATCTGCTCCTCACTAGGGCCTCGTCTAGATCTTGTGACTCTTTTCCCACCTGGCATCAATGGGACATGGTTAGTTCTGTTCCCCCACCTGGGCCTCACCTGGACATGATAACTTGCTCCACATTTTGGCCTCAACCTAGTCCTGATGACTCTGGTCCCCCCGACCTAGGCGTCAATCTGGACATGATTGCTGTGGACTCCTTCTTAGCCTCAACTGGAACTGGTGAATCTGATCCAGATTGAGGATCCCCAATCTGGGCCTCACCTGGCCCTGTGAACCATGGTCCTCAACTGGCAAAATTGGGACCCGGTGAACTGTGTTCCACCCCTGGACCACACCTGGACCAGGTGACTCTGGTCCCCCTCTGGGTCGCACCGTGCCCTAGTGACTGTGAACCCGACTTTGGCCTGGACTTGGACCTGCCTGGACCCAGGTTGACACCTGCGCTCTGACCAGCGACTGTTGACTTCTGGTTCATTCAAGGGGCTTCCCCTGTCCCTGGTGATCTTGGTCCCCCCCTGGACTCACCTGGACGTGGTGACCCTTGTCACACCGGGGACTCACCGGACCTTGGGTTACTGTGTTCCACACCTGGGCCTCAAGTAGTCCTGTTGACCATGGTACCGAAGCCTGCCTCATATGGACCTGTTTCCTCTGATTCCCCTACGGGGCATCACGTGTACCTGGTAACACTGGTCCTCACTTGGGCCTCATCTGGACCTAGTGACTCTGGTCCCCACCTTGGCTTCACCTGGATCTGGTGACTCTGGTCCTCAACTGGGCCTCACGTGGACCTATTGAATATGCTCCATCTGGGCCTCATTTGGACTTGGTGACTCTCTTCCCTACCTGGGCATCATCGGGACATGGTTCCACTGCATGGCCTTTAGGTTGGCCGCCCCTGGACCTGGTAACTGTGGTTCTACCTGGGCATCATCGGGACGTGGTTACTCTATTCCCAGTGGGACTGACCTGATCGTGGTGACTCTGGTCCTGACTTTCGCCTCTTCTGTGCCATGTGACTCTGGCTCCCCTGGACCTCACCTGTAAGTGGTGACTCTGATCCTAAGCATGGCCTCACCTGACCTGGTGACTGTGGTTTCCATCGGTACCTACCTCACCTCATGGTCCTCATGCTCTGGTCCCAACTGGGACTCACCAGGACCTTGTATCTGTACCACAACCTGAGTAGAGATCAGGATACTAATGGTTACACTGTTCACTAACAGTGACCCGGCCGGACCTATTAACTCTCGTCTTCACCTGGTCCACACCTGGACATGGGTGACACTGTTTCCCACCTGGTCTCACCTGACAATGGTTCGACTCAGATCCCACCTGGTCCTACCTTGTAACTGTTATTCTCGTTCCCACATGGACATCATGTGGACCTGTGGCTGCAGTGTTTCTAGCTTCTCATGTTACTCGTGACTCTGGTCCCCACCAGGGCCTCACCCGGACTTGGTGAGTGTGGTTGCCACCTGCACCTCACCAGGACCTGGTGATTCTGGTCTGCACTGAGACTACCCTGGATCTGGGTGACTGTGGTCCCCACCTGGGCTTCACCTGATTTGGGGACTCCGGTCCCCATCTGGGCCTCACCTGGCCCTGTTGACCATGGTCCTCACTGGGCAAAATGGGACCCGGTGACTCTGTTCCAAACTGATCTCACCTGGACAAGGTGACTCTGGTCCCCTCTGGGTCTCACTGTGCCCTAGTGACTGTGAACCCCACTTTGGCCTGACTTGGACCTGCTGACCCTGGTTGCCACCTGCGCCTGACCTCGAATGTTGACTCTGGTTCTCTCAAGGGCCTCCCCTGTACCTGGTGATCCTGGTCCCCAATTGGGCCTCAACTGGACGTGGTGACTCTTGTCACCACCGGGGACTCACCTGGACATGATTACTGTGTTCCACACCTGGGCCTCAGTAGACTTTGACCATGGTCCCCAAGCCGGGCTCACGTGGACCTTTGGCTCTGATCCCCGCCAAGGGCTCACGTGTATCTGGTAACTCTGATCCTCACCTGGGCCTAATCAGGACCTAGTGACTCTGGTCCCCACCTGGGTTTCACATGGATCTGGTGACTCTGGTCCCCACCTGGACTTCACCTGGATCTGGTGACTCTGGTCCCCACCTGGACCTCTCCTGGACCTGGTGACTCTCTTTCCAACATGGACCTCACCTGGATCTGGTGACTCTGGTCCTCAGTTTGGCCTCACCTGGACCTGGTGTCTCTCGTCCCCACTTTGACCTAACTCAGAACTGCTGAATCTTGCCCCACCTAGCCCGCACCCAGACCTGGTGACTCTTGTCCCGAACTATGCCTTAATTCGACCTGATGCATCTGGTCCTGACGTGGGGCTCACATGGACCTGGGACACAGCTGGATAGAGTGGCTCTGGTTCCCACAAGGGGCACACCTGATACTGGTGATTGTGGTCTTATTCTATGCCTCACCAGGACCTAGTGATTCTGTTCCCCATCTGAGCCTGCATGGCCATAGTGACTCTGGTCCTCACCCAGGCATCATTGGGACCTGGATACTCTATGCCACACCTGGGCCTAGTTTGACCAGGGATCTCTGGTCCCATTTTGGGCCTCAAACTAAACTGGTTACTCTGGTTCCCCTCTGGGCCTCACCCTTACCTGGTGACTCTGGTCACCCCTTGGGCTTCACTTGGGCCTCGTGAATCTGGTCCTTAGCTTGTCCGCACTGGCCCTGGTGACAGGTCACCACGTGGGCCTCACCTGGACTTGGTGAATCCTGTTGCCACCAGCGCCTCACCTGGACCTTGTGACTGTGGTCCCTCCTGGACCTCACCTGGATCTGGTGGCTCTGGTTCCCATATGGGGCTCTCCTGGATCTGTTCCCTGTGGTCTCTGGCCTCACCTGGAACACAATGACTCTGATCCATATTTGGGCCTCTCCTGGACCTGTTGACTCTGCTCCTTCCCTGGGCATCATTGGGACCTGGATATTCTCTTATATACCTGGGCCTCACCAGGACCTGGTGACTGTGGTCCCACCTGGGCCTCACCTGGACGGGGTGACTGGTTCCCACAGGGACATCACCTGGACCTGGTGACTCAGGTCCTCATATGGGCATCTTGGGACCTGGTTTCAGAGTTCCACATCGGGGCCTCACCTGGACCTAGTGATTCTCGTCCTCCTCTGGGCTTCGCACTGACTTGTGACACTGGTCCCCACATGGATATCACCAGAACCGGGTGACACACCCGGAGCTGGTGACACTGGTCCTCAGCTGGGCCTCAACAGGACCTGGTGAATCTACTCCAAACTTCGGCTTCGTCTGGACCTTGTGACTCTTTTCCCACCTGGCAACAATGGGACATGGTTACTCTGTTCCCCACCTGGCCCCACCTGGACATGATAACTTTGCTGCACACTTTGGCCTCAACTGGTCCTGATGACTCTCGTCCCCAAACCTAGGCCTCAATCTGGACCTGGTGACTGTCGTCCCCAACTGGGTCTCAGCTGGACCTGGTGACTCCGTTCCCACATGAACCACACCTGGATCTGGTGACTGTGGTGTTCTTGTAGACTCACATTTACCTTGAATCCCGTCCCCACTAGGGCCTCACCTGGATCTGGTGACTCTGGCCTGCAGGCTGGCCTCACCTGGACCTGGTGAGTGGGCTTGCCACCTGGGCCTCACCCATACATGGTGACACCGGTCCCCACGTAGGCCCCAGTATCTTGGTGAATCTCGTCCTTACCTGGTCCTCAACCGGACCTGGTAACCCTAGTCACCACCTGGGAATCACCTGGACCTGGTGTATCTGGCCCCATCTGGGCCTCACCCAGTCCTGGTGACTTTGTTCCCCACCTGGACCTGATTGCTGTGGACTCCTTCTTGGCCTCAACTGGAACTGGTGACTCTGATCCTAACTGGGCCTCACCCAGATCTGGTGACTCTGGTCCTCACCTGTGGACCATTATGACCTGGATACTCTGTTCCACACCTGAGCCTCACCTGGACATGATGACTCTGGATCCCTTCGGGGCCTCACCCTGACATGGTGACTCTGGTCCCCATCTGGATGTCACCTAGACCAGGTGAATCTGTTACCCCTCAAGGGCTCAAATATACCTGGTGACACTGGTCCTCAACTGGGTCTCACCGAGACCTAGTGAATATGCTCCCCACCTGCGCCTCATCTGGACCTGGTGACGCTGGGTCTACCTGGGCATCATCGGAACATAGTTACTCTGTTCCCCACTGGGACTGACCTGATCCTGGTAACTCTGGTCCTGACTTTGGCCTCTTCTGTACCAGGTGACTCTGGCTCCACCTGGGCCTCACCTGTAACTGGTGACTCTGATCCTAAGCATGGCCTCACCTGACCTGGTGACTGTGGTTCCCATCGGGACCTCACCTGGACCTCATGTCTCTGGTCCCACCTGGGCCTCACCAGGACCTGGTGTCTCTGGTACCCACCTGGGTAGCATCAGGATATGGTTACACTGTACACTAACAGTGACCCAGCCGGACCTATCAACTCTGGTCTTCACCTGGGCCACTCCTGCACATGGTGACACTCGTTCCCACCTGTGTCTCACCTGGAAATTGTGAGTCAGATCCCCACCTGGTCCTAACCTGTAACTGGTGATTCTCGTTCCCACATGGATATCATGTGGACCTGGTGGCTGCAGTGTTTCTAGTTTGTCATGTACCTCGTGACTCTGGTCCCCACCAGGGCCTCACCGGGACCTGGTGAGAGTGGTTGCCAACTGCACCTCACCTGGACCTGCTGATTCTGGTCTGCACCTGAGACTACCCTGGATCTGGTGACTGTTGTCCCCAGCTGGGCTTCACCTGGATTTGGGGACACCGGTCCCCATCTTGGCCTCACCTGGCCCTTTTGACCATGGTCCTCAACTGGGCAAAATTGGGACGCGGTGACTGTGTTCCACAACTGAACCTCACCTGGACCACGTGACTCTGGTGCCGCTCTGGGTCTCACCATGCCCTAGTTACTGTGAACCCCACTTTGGCCTGACTTGGACCTGCTGACCCTGGCTGAAACCTGCGCCTGACCTCGAACTGTTGACTCTGGTTCTTTCAAGGGCCTCCCCTGTACCTGGTGATCCTGGTCCGCAACTGGGCCTCACCTGGACGTGGTGACCCTTGTCACCACTGGGGACTCACCTGGACCTGCTTACTGTGTTCCACACCTGGGCCTCAAGTAGACCTGTTGACACCATGGTCCCCAAGCCGGCCTCACATGGACCTGTTGCCTCTGATCCCCACCGGGGCCTCACGTGTACCTGGTAACTCTGGTCCTCACCTGGGCCTCTCTGGACCTAGTGACTCTGGTCCCCACCTGTGCTTCACCTGGATCTGGTGACTCGGGTCCCCACCTGGACCTCACCTGGATCTGGTGACTCTGGTCCTCAGTTTGGCCTCACCAGGACCTGGTGTCTCTCGTCCCCACTTTGACCTAACTCAGAACTGCTGAATCTTGACCCACCTAGGCCGCATCCAGACCTGGTGACTCTTGTCCCCAGCTATGCCTCAATTCGACCTGATGAATCTGGTCCTCACGTGGGCCACATGGACCTGGGACTCACCTGGATAGAGTGTCTTTGGTTCCACAAGGGGCTCACCTGATACTGTTGACTGTGGTCTTATTCTATGCCTCACCAGGACCTAGTGATTCTGTTCCCCATCTGGGCCTGCATGGCCCTAGTGACTCTGTTCCTCACCCAGTCATCATTGGTACCTGGATACTCTATTCTACAACTGGGCCTCACTTTGTCCAGGGACCTCTGGTCCCATTCTGGTCCTTAAACTAAACTGGTTACTCTGGTTCCCGCTCTGGTCCTCACCCTTACCTGGTGACTCTGGTCACCCCTTGGGCTTCACTTGGGCCTGGTGAATCTGGTCCTTAGCTGGTCCGCACCTGGATCTGCTGACTGGTCGTCACCTGGACCCCACGTGTACTTGGTGAATCCTCTTGCCACCTGCGCCTCACCTGGACCTTGTGACTGTGGTCCCACCTGGACCTCAATTGGATCTGGTGGCTCTGGTTCCCACATGGGGCTCTCCTGGACCTGGTTCCTGTGGTCTCCATCTGGCCTCACCTGGAACACAATGACTGTGATCCATATTTGGGCCTCTCCTGCCTGTTGACTCTGGTCCTTACCTGGGCATCATTGGGACCTGGATACTCTCTTAAATACCTGGGCCAAACCTTGACCTGGTGACTGTGGTCCCACCTGGGCCTCACCTGGACGAGGTGACTGGTTCCCACAAGGACCTCACCTGGACCTGGTGACTCAGGTCCTCATATGGGCATCATGGGACCTGGTTTCTCAGTTCCACATCGGGGCCTCACCTGGACCTAGTGATTCTCGTCCCATTATGGTCCTCACCCTGACGTGGTGACTCTGGTCCCCACCTGGATATCACCAGAACCGGGTGACGCTGGTCCCCCTCTGGGACTCACCCGGAGCTGGGGACACTGGTCCTCAACTGGGCCTCAACACGACCTGGTGAATCTACTCCTCACTTAGGCCTCGTCTGGACCTTGTGACTCTTTTCCCACCTGGCATCAATGGGACATGATTAGTCTGTTCCCCACCTGGGCCTCACCTGGACATGAGAACTTTGCTCCACACTTTGGCCTCAACTGGTCCTGATGACTCTGGTCACCCGACCTAGGCGTCAATCTGGACTGATTGCTGTGGACTCCTTCTTAGCCTCAACTGGAACTGGTGACTCTGATCCAGATTGAAGATCCCCAATCTGGGCCTCACCTGGCCTTGTCAACCATGGTCCTCAACTGGCAAAATTGGGACCCGGTGACTGTGTTCCACCCCTGGACCTCACTTGGACCAGGTGACTCTGGTCCCCCTCTGGGTCTCACCGTGCCCTAGTGACTGTGAACCCCACTTTGGCCTGACTTGGACCTGCTGACCCTGGTTGACACCTGCGCCTGACCTCGAACTGTTGACTGGTTCATTCAAGGGCTTCCCCTGTACATGGTGATCCTGGTCCCCCCCTGTGACTCACCTGGACGTGGTGACTCTTGTCACCACCGGGGACTCACCTGGACCTGGTTACTGTGTTCCACACCTGGGCCTCAAGTAGACCTGTTGACCATGGTACCGAAGCCGGCCTCATATGGACCTGTTGCCTCTGATTCCCACCGGGGCTTCACGTGTACCTGGTAAACTGGTCCTCACTTGGGCCTCATCTGGACCTAGTGATTCTGGTCCCCACCTTGGCTTCACCTGGATCTGGTGACTCTGGTCCTCAGTTTGGCCTCACCTGTACCTGGTGACTCAGGTCCTCATTTGGGCATTATGGGACCTTTTTTCTCAGTTCCACATCGGGGCCTCACCTGAAACTAGTGATTCTCGTCCCCCTCTGGGCCTCACGCTGACGTGGTGAGTCTTATCCCCACCTGGATATCACCAGAACCGGGTGACTCTGGTCCCCCTCTGGGACTCACCCGGAGCTGGGGACACTGGTGCTCAACTGGGCCTCAACAGGACCTGGTGAATCTAGTCCTCACTTAGGCCTCATCTGTACCTTGTGACTCTTTTCCCACCTGGCATCAATGGGACATGGTTACTCTGTTCCCCACCTAGACATCACCTGGACATGATAACTTTGCTCCACACTTTGGCCTCAACTTGTCCTGATCAATTTGTTCCCCCCACCTAGGCCTCAATCTGGACCTGGTGACTATGGTCCCCACCTGGGTCTCACCTGGACCTGGTGACTCTCGTTCCCACATGAACCACACCTGGACCTGGTGACTGTGGTTTTCTTGTAGACTCACATTTACCTGGTGACTCCGGTCCCCACTAGGGCCTCACCTGGATCTGGTGACTCTGGCCTGCAAGTTGGCCTCACCTGGACTTGGTGAGTGGGGTTGCCACCTGGGCCTCACCCATACCTGGTGACTCAGTTTCACACGTGGGCCTCTTGGACCTGGTGAATCTCGTCCTTACCTGGTCCTCTCCCAGACCCGGGGACTCTGGTCACCACCCTCACCTGGACCTGGTGAATCTGGTCCCCATCTGGGCCTCACCCAGTCCTGGTGACTTTGTTCCCCACCTGGACCTGATTGCTGTGGACTCTCTCTTGGCCTCACCTGGAACTGGTGACTCTGATCCTATCTGAGCGTCACCAAGACCTGTGACTCTGGTCCTCACCTGGGCATTGGTACCTGGTGACTCTGTTCCACACCTGAGCCTCACCTGGACATGATGACTCTGGAACCTCTCTGGGCCTCACCCTGACCTGGTGACTCTTGTCCCCATCTGGATGTCACTGGACCAGGTGATTCTTGTACCCCTCTAACTCAACCAGATCTGGTGACTCTGGACCTCAACTGGGCCTCACCTGGACCTAGTGAATATGCTCCAACTGGGCCTCATTGGACTGGTGACTCTGGTCTTCCTGGGCATCATCGGGACATGGTTCTCTATCCCACTTGGTGACCTGACCTGGTAACTCTGGTCCTGACTTGGCCTCTTCTGTACCAGGTGACTTGGCTCCACCTGGGCCTCACCTGTAACTGGTGACTCTGATCCTAAGCATGGCCTCACCTGACCTGGTGACTGTGGTTCCCATCGGACCTCACCTGGACCTCATGTCTCTGGTCCCATTTGGGCCTCACAAGGACCTGGTGTCTCTGCTACCCACCTGGGTAGCATTAGGATATGGTTACACTGTTCACTAACAGTGACCCAGCCGGACCTATTAACTCTGGTCTTTACCTGGGCCACACCTGGACATGGTGACACTGGTTCCCACTGGGTCTCACCTGGACATGGTGAGTCGTATCCCCACGTGGTCCTCACCTGTAACTGGTGATCCTCATTCCCACATGGAGATCATGTGGACCTGTTGGCCGCAGTGTTTCTAGCTTCTTTTTTTTTAATTTTTTTTATTTATGATAGTCACAGAGAGAGAGAGAGGCAGTGACACAGGCAAAGGGAGAAGCAGGCTCCATGCACCGGGAGCCCGACTTTGGATTCGATCCCTGGTCTCCAGGATCGCGCCCTGGGCCAAAGGCAGGCGCCAAACCCCTCTGCGCCACCCAGGGATCCAATGTGTTTCTAGCTCTTCATGTACCTCGTGACTCTGTTCCCCACCAGTGCCTCACCGGGACCTAGTGAGTTGGGTTGCCACCTGCACCACACCTGGACCTGGTGATTCTCGTCTGCACCTGAGACTACCCTGGATGTTGTGACTGTGGTCCCCACCTGGGCTTCACCTGGATTTCGGGACTCTGGTCCCCATCTGGGCCTCACCTGGCCCTGTTGACCATGGTCCTCAACTGGGCAAATTTGGGAACTAGTGACTGTGTTCCACAACTGGACCTCACCTGGACTAGGTGAGTCTGGTCCCCTCTTGGTCACACCGTGCCCTAGTGACTGTGAACCCCACTTTGGCCTGACTTGGACTTGCTTACACTGGTTGCCACCTGCGCCTGACCTCGAACTGTTGACTCTGGTTCTTTCAAGGGCCTCCCCTGTACCTGGTGATCCTGGTCCCCACCTGGGCCTCACCTGGACGTGGTGACTCTTGTCACCACGGGGGACTCACCTGCACCTGCTTACTGTGTTCCACACCTGGGTCTCAAGTGGACCTGTTGACCATGGTCCCCAAGCCGGACTCACATGGACCTGTTGCCTCTGATCTCCACCGGCTCCTCACGTGTACCTGGTAACTTTGTTCCTCACCTGGGCCTCATCTGGACCTAGTGACTCTGGTCCCCACCTGGGCTTCACCTCGGTCTGGTGACTCTGGTACCCACCTGGACTTCACCTGGATCTAGTGACTCTGGTCCCAACCTGGACCTCTCCTGGACCTGGTGACTCTCTTTCCAACATGGACCTCACCTGGATCTGGTGACTCTGGTCCTCACTTTGGCCTCACCTGGACCTGGTGTCTCTCGTCCCCACTTGGACCTAACTCAGAACTGCTGATTCATTCCCCACCTAGGCCGCACACAGACCTGGTGACTCTTGTCTCCAGCTATGCCTCAATTAGACATGATGAATCCGGTCCTCACGTGGGCCTCACATGGAACTGGGACTCAGCTGGATAGAGTGGCTCTGGTTCGCACAAGGGGCTCACCTGATACTGGTGACTGTGGTCTTATTCTATGCCTCACCAGGACCTAGTGATTCTGTTCCCCATCAAGGCCTGCATGGCCCTAGTGACTCTGGTCCTCACCCAGGCATCATTCGGAACTGGATACTCTATTCCACTCTTGGGCCTCTCTTTCACCACGGTCCTTTGGTCCCATTCTGGGCCTCAAACTAAACTGGTTACACTGTTTTCCCCTCTGGAACTCACCCTTACCTGGTGAAACTGGTCACCCCTTGGGCTTCACCTGGGCCTGGTGATTCTGGTCCTTAGCTGGTCCGCACCTGGATCTGGTGACTGGTCGCCACCTGGGCCTCACCTGGACTTGGTGAATCATGTTGCCACCTGCACCTCACCTGGACCTTGTGACTGTGGTCCCACCTGGACCTCACCTGGATCTGGTGGCTCTGGTTCCATATAAGGCTCTCCTGGACCTGGTTCCTGTGGTCTCCATCTGGCCTCACCTGGAACACAATGACTCTGATCCATTTGGGCCTCTCCTGGACCTCTTGTCTCTGTTACGTAATTGGGCATCATTGGGACCTGGATAATCTCTTATATACCTGGGCCTCACCTGGACCTGTTGACTGTGGTCACACCTGGGCCTCACCTGGACCTGGTGACTGTGGTCCCCTGGTCCTCCCCGAGACTAGATGACTGGTTCCCACTGGGACCACACCTGGACCTGGTGACTGAGGTCCTCATATGGGCATCATGGGACCTGGTTTCTCAGTTCCACATCGGGGCCTCACCTGGACCTAGTGATTCTCGTCCCCCTCTCGGCCTCACCCTGACGTGGAGACTCTGGTCCGCACCTGACTCACACCAGAACCGGGTGACTCTGGTCCCCCTCTGGGAATCACCCAGAGCTGGGGACACTGATACTCAACTGGGCCTCAACAGGGCCTGGTGAATCTACTCCTCACTTAGGCCTCGTCTGGACGTTGTGACTCTTTTCCCACCTGGCATCAATGGGATATGGTTACTCTGTTCCCCACCTGGGCCTCACTTGGACATATCTTTGCTCCACACTTTGGTCTCAACTGGTCCTGATGACTCTGGTCCCCCCACCTAGGCCTCAATCTGGACCTGGTGACTGTTGTCCTCACCTGGGTCTCACCTGGACCTGGTGACTCTCGTTCCCACATGAACCACAACTGGACCTGGTGACTGTGGTGTTCTTATAGACTCATATTTACCTGGTCACTACGGACCCCACTATGGCCTCACCTGGATCTGATGACTCTGGCCTGCAGGTTGGCCTCACCTGGACCTGGTGAGTGGGTTGCCACCTGGACCACACCCATACCTGGTGACTCAGGTCCCCAAGTGGGCCTCTTGGATCTGGTGAATCTGGTCCTTACCTGGTCCTCTCCCAGACCTGGGGACTCTGGTCAACACCTGGACCTCACCTGGACCTGGTGAATCTGGTCTCCATCTGGGCCACCCAGTCCTGGTGACTTTGTCCCCACCTGG
>NW_023329921.1:0-31468 GCF_011100685.1 Canis lupus familiaris | reverse complement strand
CGTCAACCAGGAAATGGTGACTCTGGTCCTCCTGGGCATCATTGTACCTGGTGACTCTGTCCACACCTAGGCCTCAACCTGGACATGATGACGTCTGGAACCTCTCATTGCCTCACCGTGACCTGGGACTCTGGTACCCATCTGGATGTCCGCTGACCAGGTTATCTGTGACCGCTATGCCTCAACCAGAGTCTGTGACCTCTGGTCCTCAATGGGACACGACAGTGGACCTAGTGAATATTGCCTCATCTGGCCTCATTTGGAGTACTGTCCTGACCTTGACTCTGTGGTCCCACTGGACACATCACGGACCTGGTGACTTTTCCACATGCGACCTCACCTGGTCTGTGCTCTGGTCCATGGCACTCACAGGATGTTGTCTCTGGTACCCACCTGAGTGCATCAGGATATGGTTACACTGTTCAATAACAGTGACCCAGCCGGACCTATTAATCTCGTTCTTCACCTGGCCAACCTGGACATGGTGACACTGGTTCCCACCATGGCTCTCACCCTGGACATGGTGTTCGGATCCCAACCTGGTTCACCTGTAACTGGTTGATTTTCCGTTCCCACATGGACATCAGTGGACCTGGTGGCTGCAATGTTTCTAGCTCTCATGTATCGTGACTCTGGTCCCCACCAGGGGCTCACCGGGACTGGTGAGTGTGGTTGCCACCTGCACCTCACCTGGACTGTTATTCTGGTCTGCACCGAGACTACCCAGGATGGTGACTGTGGTCCCCACCGGCTTCACCGTGGATGTGGGGACCGTTCCCCATCTGGGATCACCTGGCCCGTTGACCATGTCTCTCAACTGGGCAAAATGGGACCCGGTGACTGTGTTCCACACTGGACCTCACTGGACAGGTGACTCTGGTCCCCTACTGGGTTCACGTGTCCTAGTGACTGTGAACCCAACTTTGGCCTGACTGGACCTGCGTGACCCGGTTGCCACCTAGCGCTGACCCGAACTGTTGACTCTGGTTCTCTCAAGGCCTCCCTGTACTGGTGATCCTGGTCCCCCCTGGGGCCCTCAACTGGACGTGGTGACTCCTTGTCACACCGGGGACTCACTGAGGATTACTGTGGTCCACACCTGGGCCTCCAAGTACCTCTTGACCATGGTCCCAAGCGGCCCATGGACCTTTTGGCTCTGATCCCCGCCAGGGGCTCACGTGTGATCTGGTAACTCTGTCCTCCACTGGGCCTCACTGGAATAGTGACTCTGGTCCCCACCTGGGTTCACCTGGATCTTGCGACTGGTCTCCCACCTGGACCTCTCCGGACCTATGACTCTCTTTCCAACATGGACCTCACCTGGCATCTGGTGACTCTGGTCCTCAATTTGGCTCACCGGGACCTGGTGTTCTCGTCCCCACTTTGACTAACTCAGGAAACTGCGAATCTTGCCCCACCTAGGCCTGCACCCAGACCTGGTGACTCTTGTCCCAGCTATGCTCAATTCGACCTGATGGAATCTGGTTCTACGTGGGGCCTCACAGGACCTGGGACGATCAGCTGGATAGAGTGGCTCTGGTTCCCACAAGGGCACACTGATACGTGATTGTGTCTATCTCATGCCTCACCAGGACCTAGTGATTCTGTTCCCATCTGGGCTGCATGGCCCTAGTGAACTCTGGTCCTCACCCAGGCATCATTGGGACGGATACTCATTCACACCTGGGCCTCACTTTGACCAGGACCTCTGGTCCCATTTGGGCCTCAAACTAAACTGGTTACTCTGGTTCCACTCTGGGCCTCACCCTTACCTGGTGACTCTGGTCACCCCTTGGGCTTCACTGGCCCTGGTGATCTGGTCCTAGCTGATCCGCACTGGAGTGGTGACTGGTGCACCTGGGCCTCACCTGGACTTGGTGAATCCTATGCACCGCGCCTCACTGGACCTTTTGAATGGGTCCATACTGGACCTCACCTGGATATGGTGGCTCTGGTCCCCACAGGACCTCTCCGGACCTGGTGACTCTCTTTCAAAACATGGACCTCGCCCTGATGTGGTGAATTTGGTTTCATTGTTCGGCCCACTGGGACCTGGTGTCTCTCCTCACCACTTTGACAATAACTCAGAAACTGCATGAATCTTGCCCCACCTAGGGCCGCACCCAGAACCTGGTGACTCTTGTCCCAGCTATGCCTCAATTCGACCTGCAGAATCTGGATCCTCACGTGGGCTTCACATGGACCTGGGACTCAGCGGATAGAGTGGCTCTGGTTCCCACAAGGGACTCACCTGATACTGGTGACTGTGGTCTTTTTCTATGCCTCACCAGGACCTAGTGATTCTGTTCCCCATCTGGGCCTGCATGGCCCTAGTGACTCTGGTCCTCACCCAGGCATCATTCGGACCTGGATACTCTATTCCACACTGGGCCTCCACTTTGACCAGTGACTCTGGTCCCATTCAGGGCCTCAAACTAAACTGGTTACTCTGGTTTCCCCTATGGGCCTCACCCTTACCTGGTAATCTGGTCACCCCTTGGGCTTCACTTGGTCCTGGTGAATCTGGTTCTTAGCTGGTCCTCACATGGATCTGGTGACTGGTCGCCACCTGGGCCTCACCTGGACTTGGGAGAATCCTGTTGCCACCTATGCCTCACCGGGACCTTGTGACTCTTTTCCCACCTGGCATCAATGGGACCTGGTTTTCTCAGTTCCACATCGGGGCCTCACCTGGACCTAGTGATTCTCATCCCCCTCTGGGCCTCACCCTGACGTGGTGACTCTGGTCACCCCTGGATATCACCAGAACCGGGTGACTCTGGTCCCCCTCTGGGACTCTCCCGGAGCTGGGGACACTGGTCCTCAGCTGGGCCTCAAAAGGACCTGTTGAATCTACTCCTCACTTAGGCCTCGTCTGGACCTTGTGACTCTTTTCCCACCTGGCATCAATGGGACAGGGTTACACTGTTGCCCACCTGGACCTCTCCTGGACATGATAACTTTGCTCCACAATTTGGCCTCAACTGGTCTTGATGAATCTTGTCCCCCCACCTACACCTCAATCTGGACCTGGTGAGTGTGGTCCCCCACCTGGGTCTCACCTGGACCTGGTGACTATCGTTCCCACTTGAAACACACCGGGCCCTGTTGACTGTGGTGTCTTGTAGACTCACATTTACCTGTGACTCCGGTCCCCACTAGGGCCTCACCTGGATCTGGTGACTCTTACCTGTAGGTTGGCCTCACCTGGGCCTGGTGAGTCGGGTTGCCACATGGGCCTCACCCATACGTGTTGACTCAGGTCCACACGTGGGCTTCTTGGACCAGGTGAATCTGGTCATTACCTGGTCCTCTCCCAGACCCGGGGACTCTGGTCACCACCTGGGCCTCACCTGGATCTGGTGAATCTGGTCCCAATCTGGGTCTCACCCAGTCCTGTTGACTTTGTTCCCCACCTGGACCTGATTGCTGTGGACTCTTTCTTGGCCTCACCTGGAACTGGTGACTCTGATCCTATCTGCAGCGTCACCCAGACCTGGTGACTCTGGTCCTCACCTGGGCATCATTGGTACATGGTGTTTCTGTTCTACACCTGAGCCTCACCTGGACATGATGACTCTGGAACCTCTCTGAGCCTTACCCTTCCCTGGTGACTCTGGTCCCCATCTGGATGTCACTTGGAATAGGGGATTCTCGTATCCCTCTAGGCCTCAACCAGATCTGGTGTCTCTAGTCCTCAACTGGGCCTCACCTGGACCTAGTGAATATGCTCCATGTGGGCCTCATTTGGACCTGGTGACTCTGGTCCCTACCTGGGCATCATAGGGATATGGTTCCACTGCATGGCCTGCAGGTTGGCCTCACTTGGGCCTGGTAACTCTGGTCCCTACCTGGGCATCATCGGGACACGGTTCCTCTCCATCGCCTGCAGGTTGGCCTCACCTGGACCTGGTGAGTGGGGTTGCCAATTGTGCCTCACCCATACATGGTCACACAGGTCCCCACGTGGGCCTCAATTGGACCTGGTGAATCTGGTCCTTATCTGGTCCTTCCCAGAACTGGTAACTCAGGTCACCACTTGGGAATGACCTGGGCCTGGTGAATCTGGTCCCCATCTGGGCCTCACCCAGTCCTGGAGACTTTGTTCCCACATGGACCTGATTGCTGTGGACGCCTTCTTGGCCTCACCTGGAACTGGTGTCTCTGATCCTATCTGCGCGTCACCCAGACCTGGTGAATCTGGTCCTCAACTGGGCATCATTGGTACCTGGTGTCTCTGTTCCACACCTGAGCCTCACTTGGACATGATGACTCTGGAACCTCTCTGGGCCTCACCCTGACCTGGTGACTCGGGTCCCCATCTCGATGTCACCTGAACCAGGTGATTCTGGTACCCTTATACGGCTCAACAAGATCTGGTGACTCTGGTCCTCAACAGGGCCTCACCTAGACCTAGTGAATATGCTCCATCTGGGCCTCATTTGGACATGGTGATTCTGATCCCTACCTCGGCATTACCGGGACATGGTTCCACTGCATGGCCTGCAGGTGTGCCTCACCTGGACCAGATAACTCTAGACCACACCTGGGCATCATCAGGACATGGTTCCTCGGCATGGCCTGCAGGTTGGCCTCACTTGGACCTAATGAGTGGGGTTGTCACCTGAGACTCACCCATGCCTGGTGACACAGGTTCCCACGTGGGCCTCACGTGGACCTGTTGAATCTGGTCCTTCCCTTGTCCTCACCCGGAACTGGTAACTCTGGTCATCACCTGGGAATCACCTGGACATTGTGATTCTGGTCCCCATTGGGCCTCATCCATTCCAGGTGACTTTGTTCCCACCTGGACCTGATTGCTGTGTACTCCTTCTTGGCCCTCACTTGGAACTAGTGACTCTGATCCTAACTGGGCCTCACCCAGATCTGGTGACTCTGGTCCTCACCTGTGGACCATTATGACCTGGATACTCTGTTCCACACGTGAGCCTCACCTGGACATGACGACTCTGGATCCCCTCTCGGCCTCAGCCTGACATGGTGACTCTGGTCCCCATCTGGATGTCACCTAGACCAGGTGAATCTGGTACCCCTCCAAGCCTCAACTAGACCTGGTGACTCGGTCCTCAACTTGGCCTAACCGGAACCTAGTGAATATGCTCCCACCTGCACCTCATCTGGACCTGGTAACTCTGGTTCTACCTGGGCATCATCGGGACATGGTTACTCTGTTCCACACTGGGACTGACCTGATCCTGGTAACTCTGCTCCTGACTTTGGCCTCTTCTGTACCAGGTGACTCTGGCTCCACCTGGGCCTCACCTGTAACTCTTGACTCTGATCCTAAGCATGGCCTCACCTGACCTGGTGACTGTGGTTCCCATCGGGACCTCACCTGGACCTCGTGTCTCTGGACCCACCTGGGCCACACCAGGAGCTGGTGTCTCTGGTACCCACCTGGGTAGCATCAGGATATGGTTACACTGTTCACTCATATTGACCCAGCCAGACCTATTAACTCTGGTCTTCACCTGGGCCACACCTGGACATAGTGACACTGGTTCCCATCTGGGTCTCACCTGGACATGGTGAGTCCGGATCCCCACCTGGTCCTCACCTGTACCTGGTGATTCTCATTCCAGCATGGACATAATGTTCACCTGGTGGCTGCAGTGTTTCTAGTTTCTCATGTACCTCGTGACTCTGGTCCCCACCAGAGCCTCACCGGGACCTGGTGAGTGTGGTTGCCACCTGCACCTCACCTGGACCTGGTGATTTAGGTCTGCACCTGAGACTACCCTGGATCTGGTGACTGTGGTTCCCTCCTGGGCTTCACCTGGATTTGGGGACTCCGTTCTCCATCTTGGCCTCACCTGGCCCTGTTGACCATGGTTCTCAACTGGGCAAAATTGGGACCCTGTGACTGTGTTCCACAACTGGACCTCACCGGGAACAGGTGACTCTGGTCCCCCTCTGGGTCTCACCGTGCCCTATTGACAGTGAACCCCACTTTGGCTTGGCTTCGACCTGCTGACCCTGGTTGCCAACTGCGCCTGACCTCGAACTGTTGACTCTGGTTCTTTCAAGGGCCTCCCCTGTACCTGGTGATCCTAGTGCCCACCTGGGCCTCACCTGGACGTGGTGACCCTTGTCAACACCAGGGACTCACCTGGACCTGCTTACTGTGTTCCACACCTGGGCCTCATGTACACCTCTTGACCATGGTTCCCAAGACCGCCTAACATGGACCTGTTGGCTCTGATTCCCACCGGGGCCTCACGTGAACCTGGTAACTCTGGTCCTAACCTGGGCCTCACCTGCACCTAGAGACTCTGGTCCCCACCTGGACTTCACCTGGATCTGGTGACTCTGGTCCCCACCTGAAATTTACCTGGATCTGGTGACTCTGGTCCCCACCTGGACCTCTCCTGGACCTGGTGACTCTCTTTCCAACATGGACCTCACCTGGATCTGGTGACTCTGGTCCTCAGTTTGGCCTCACCTGGACCTGGTGTCTCTCGTCCACACTTTGACCTAACTCAGAACTGCTGAATCTTGCCCACCTAGGCCGCACCCAGGCCTGGTGACTCTTGTCCCCAGCTATGCCTCAATTCGACCTGATGAATCTGGTCCTCACGTGGGCCTCACATGGACCTGGGACTCAGCTGGATAGAGGGGCTCTGGTTCACACAAGGGGCTCACCTGATACTGCTGACTGTGGTCTTATTCTATGCCTCACCAGGACCTAGTGATTCTGTTCCCCATCTGGGCCTGCATGGCCCCAGTGACTCTGGTCCTCACCCAGGCATCATTGGGACCTGGATACTCTATTCCACACCTGGGCCTCACTTTGACCAGGGACTTCTGGTCGCATTCCGAGCCTCAAACTAAACTAGTTACTCTGGATCCCCCTCTGGGCCTCACCCATACCTGGTGACTCTGGTTACCCCTTGTGCTTCACTTGGGCCTGTTGAATCTGGTCCTTAGCTGGTCCTCACCTGGATCTGGTGACTGGTCGCCACCTGGGCCTCATCTGGACTTGGTGAATCCTGTTGCCACCTGCGCCTCACCGGGACCTTGTGACTGTGGTCCCACCCGGACCTCACCTGGATCTGGTGGCTCTGGTTCCCATATGGCGCTCTCCTGCTCCTGGTTCCTGTGGTCTCCATCTGGCCTCAACTAGAACACAATGACTCTGATCCATATTTGGACCTCTCCTGGAACTATTGACTCTGGTCCTTACCTGAGCATCATTGGGATCTGGATACTCTCTTATATACCTGGGCCTCACCTGGACCTGTTGACTGTGGTCCCACCTGGGACTCACCTGGACGAGGTGACTGGTTCCCACAGGAAACTCACCTGTACCTGGTGACTCAGGGCCTCATATGGACATCATGGGACCTGGTTTCGCAGTTCCACATTGGGGCCTCACCTGGACCTAGTGATTCTCGTCCCCCTCTGGGCCTCACCCTGACGTGCTGACTCTGTCCCCACCTGGATATCACCAGAACCGGGTGACTCTGTTCCCCTGTGAGACTCACCCGGAGCTGGGGACACTGGTCCTCAACCGGACCTCAACAGGACCTGGTGAATCTACTCCTCACTTAGGCCTCTTCTGGACCTTGTGACCCTTTTCCCACCTGGCATCAATGAGACATGGTTACTCTGTTCCCCATGTGGGCCTCAACTGGACATGATAACTTTGCTCCACACTTTGGCCTCAACTGGTCCTGATGATTCTGGTCCCCCGACCTAGGCCGCAATCTGGACCTGATGACTGGTCCACACCTGGGTCTCACCTGGACCTGGTGACTCTCTTTCCCACATGAACCACACCTGGACCTGGTGACGGTGGTGTTCTTGTAGACTCACATTTAAATGGTGACTCTGGTCCTCACTAGGGCTTCACATGGATCTGGTGACTCTGGCCTGCCGGTTGGCCTCACCTGGACCTGGTGAGTGGGGTTGCCACCAGGGCCTCAACCATACCTGGTGACTCAGGTCCCCACGTGGCTTTCTTTGACCTGATGAATCTGGTCCTTACCTGGTCATCTCCCACTCCCAGGGACTCTGGTAACCACCTGGGCCTCACCTGGACCTGCTGAATCTGGTCCCTACTGGGCCTCACATAGTCCTAGTGACTTTGTTCCCCACCTGGACCTGATTGCTGTGGACACTTTCTTGGCCTCACCTGGAACTGGTGACTATGATCCTATCTGTGCATCCCCCAGATCTGGTGACTCTGGTCCTCCCATGGGCATCATTGGTACCTGGTGACTCTGTTCCACACCTAAGCCTCACCTGGACATGATGACTCTGGAACCTCTCTTGTCCTCACCGTGACCTGGTGACTCTGGTCCCCATCTGGATGTCACCTGGACCAGCTGATTCTGGCACCGCTATAGGCCTCAACCAGATCTGGTGACTCTGGTCCTCAAATGGGACACACATGGACCTAGTGAATATGCTCAATCTGGGCCTCATTTGGACGTGGTGACTTTGGTCCTGACTTTGACCTCTTCTGTACCAGGTGACTCTGACTCCACCTGGGCCTCACCTGTAACTGGTGACTCTGATCTTAAGCATGGCCTCACCTGACCTGGTGACTGTGGTTTCCATCGGGACCTCACCTGGACCTCATGTCTCTGGTCCCACCTGGGCCTCACCAGGACCTGGTGTCTCTGGTACCCACCTGGGTACCATCAGGATATGGTTACACTGTTCACTCACAGTGACCCAGCCGGACTTATTAACTCTAGTCTTCACCTGGGCCACACCTGGACATGGTGACACTGGTTCCCACCAGGGTCTCACCTGGACATGGTGATTCAGATCCCACCTGGTCCTCACCTGTAACTGGTGATTCTCGTTCCCACATGGACGTCATGTGGACCTGGTGGCTGCAGTGTTTCTATCTTCTCATGTACCTCGTTACTCTGGTCCCCGCCAGGGCCTCACCGGGACCTGGTGAGTGTGGTTGCCACCTGCACCTCACCTGGACATGGTGATTCTGGTCTGCACCTGTGACTCCCCGGGATCTGGTGACTGTGGTCCCCACCTGGGCTTCACCTGGATTTGGGTACTCCGGTCCCCATCTGGTCCTCACCTGCCCCTTTGACCATGGTACTCAACATGCAATATGGGACCCGGTGACTGTGTTCCACAACTGGACCTCACCTGGACCAGGTGACCTTGGTCCCACTCTGGGTCTCACCGTCCCCTAGTGACCTTGTACCCCACTTTGGCCTGACTTGGACCTGCTGACCCAGGTTGCCACCTGCACCTCACCTCGAACTGTTGACTCTGGTTCTTTGAAGGACCTCCCCTGGACCTGGGGATCCTGGTCCCCACCTGTGTCTCAACTGGACTTGGTGACTCTTGTCACCACCGGGCACTCACCTGGACCTGCTTACTGTGTTCCACACCTGGGCCTCAGGTAGACCTGTTGACCATGGTCCCCAAGCCGGCCTCACGTGGACCTTTTGGCTCTGATACCCGCCCGGGGCTCACGTGCATCTGGTAACTCTGATCCTCACCTGGCCCTCATCTGGACCTAGTGACTACGGTCCCCACCTGGGCTTCACCTGGATCTGATGACTCTGGTTCCCACCTGGACCTCTCCTGGACCTAGTGACTCTTTTCCAACCTGGACCTCACCTGGATCTGGTGACTCTGGTCCTCAGTTTGGCCTCACCTGGACCTGGTGTCTCTCGTCCCCACTTTGACCTAACTCAGAACTGCTGAATCTTGCCCCACCTAGGCCGCACCCAGACCTGGTGACTCTTGTCCCGAACTATGCCTTAATTCGACCTGATGAATCTGGTCCTCACGTGGGCCTCACATGGACCTGGGACTCACCTGGATAGAGTGGCTCTGGTTCCCACAAGGGGCTCACATGATACTGTTGACTGTGGTCTTATTCTATGCCTCACCGGGACCTAGTGATTCTGTTCCCCATCTGGGCCTGCATGGCCCTAGTGAACTTGGTCCTCACCCAGGCATCATTGGGACCTGTATACTCTATTCTACAACTGGGCCTCACTTTGTCCAGGAAACTCTGGTCCCATTCTGGTCCTCAAACTAAAGTGGTTACTCTGGTTCACACTCTGGTCCTCACCCTTACCTGGTGACTCTGGTCACCCCTTGGGCTTCACTTCGGCCTGGTGAATCTGGTCCTTAGCTGGTCCGCACCTGGCTCTGGTGACTGGTCGCCACCTGGATCTCACCTGGACTTGGTGAATCCTGTTGCCACCTGCGCCTCACCTGGACTTTGTGACTGTGGTCCCACCTGGACCTCACCTGAATCTGGTTGCTCTGGTTCCCATATGGGGCTCTCCTGAACCTGGTCCGTGTTGTCTCCATCTGGCCTCACCTGGAACACAATGACTCTGATACATATTTGGGTCTCTCATGGAACTGATGACGCTGGTCCTTACCTGGGCATCACAGGGACCTGGATACTCTCTTATATACCTGGGCCTCACCTGGACCTGGTGACTGTGGTCCCACCTGGGCCTCACCTGGACGAGGTGACTGGTTACCACAGGGACCTCACCTGGACCTGGTGACTCAGGTCCTCATATGGGCATCATGGGACCTGGTTTTTCAGTTCCACATCGGGGCCTCACCTGGACCTAGTGATTCTCGTCCCCCTCTGGGCCTCACACTGACGTGCTGACTCTGGTCACCCCTGGATATCACCAGAACCGGGTGACTCTGGTCCCCCTCTGGGACTCTCCCGGAGCTGGGGACACTGGTCCTCCGCTGGGCCTAAACAGGACCTGGTGAATCTACTCCTCACTTAGGCCTCCTCTGGACCATGTGTCTCTTTTCCCACATGGCATCAATGGGACATGGTTACTCTGTTCCCCACCTGGGCCTCACCTGGACATGAAAACTTTGCTCCACACTTTGGCCTCAATTGGTCCTGATGAATCTGGTCCCCCCACCTAGGCCTCAATCTGGACCTGGTGAGTGTGGTCCCCACCTGGGTCTCACCTGGACCTGGTGACTCTTGTTCCCACATAAACCACACCTGGAGCTGGTGACTGTGGTGTTCTTGTAGACTCACATTTTCCTGGTGACACCGGTCCCCACTAGGGCATTACCTGGATCTGGTGACTCTGGCCTGCAGCCTGGCCTTACCTGGACCTGGTGAGTGGGGTTGACACCTGGGCCTCACCCATACCTGGTGACTCAGGTCACCACGTGGGCCTCTTGGACCTGGTGAATCTGGCCCTTACCTGGTCCTCTCCCACCCCGGGGACACTGGTCACCACCTGGGTCTCACCTGGACCTGGTGAATCTGGTACCCATCTGTGCCTCACCCAGTCCTGGTGACTTTTTTCCCCACCTGGACCTGATTGCTGTGGACTCTTTCTTGGCCTCACCTGGAACTGGCGACTCTGATCCTATCTGAGTGTCACCCAGACCTGGTGACTCTGGTCCTCACCTGGGCATCATTGGTACCTGAAGACTCTGATCCACACCTGACCTCACCTGGACATGAAGACACTGGAACCACTCTGGGCTTCACCCTGACTTGGTGACCCAGGTCCCCATCTGGATGTCACCTGGACCTAGTGATTCTTGTACCCCTCTAGGACTCAACAAGATCTGGTGACTCTGGTCCTCAACTGGGCCTCACCTGGACCTAGTGAATATGCTCCATCTGGGCCTCATCTGGACCTGGTGACTCTGGTCCCTACCTGGGCATCATTGGTACAATGTTACTCTATTCCACACTGGGAATCCCCTGATCCTGGTAACTCTGGTCCTCTCTTTGGACTCTTCTGTACCAGGTAACTCTGGCTCCACCTGGACCTCACCTGTAGTTGGTGATTCTGATCCTACGCATGGCCTCATCTGACCTGGTGACAGTGCTTCCCATCGGGACCTCATCTGGACCTCAGGTCTCCGGTCCCACCTGGGCCTTACCAGGACCTGGTGTCTCTGCTAACCACCTGGGTAGCATCAGGATATGGTTACACTGTTCACTAACAGTGACCCAGCCGCACCTATTAACTCTGGTCTTCACTTGGGCCACACCTGGACATGGTGACCCTCGTTCTCACCTGGGTCTCACCTGGACATGGTGAGTCAGATCCCCACCTGTTCCTCACCTTTAACTGGTGATTCTCGCTTCCACATGGACATCATGTGAACCTGGTGGCTGCAGTGTTTTTAGCTTCTCATGTCCTCGTGACTCTGGTCCCCACCAGTGCCTCACCGGGACCTGGTGAGTGTGGTTGCCACCTGCACCTCAGCTGGACCTGGTGATTCTGGTCTGCACCCGAGACTACACTGGATTGGTGACTGTGGTCCCTACCTGGGCTTCACCTGGATTTGAGGATTCCGGTCCCCATCTGGGCCTCACCTGGCCTTGTTGACCATGGTCCTCAACTGGCCAAAATTGGGACCCTGTGACTGTGTTCCACAACTGGACCTCACCTGGACCAGGTGACTCTGGTCCCACTCTGGGTCTCACCGTGCCCTAATGACTGTGAACCCCACTTTGGCCTGACTTGGACCTGCTGACCCTGGTTGCCACCTGCGCCTGACCTCGAACTGTTGACTCTGGTTCTTTCAAGGGCCTCCCCTGTACCTGGTGATCCTGGTCCCCACCTGGGCCTCACCTGGACGTGGTGACTCTTGTCACCACCGGGGACTCACCTGGACCTGGTTAAGGTGTTCCACACCTGGGCCTCAAGTAGACCTGTTGACCATGGTACCCAAGCTGGCCTCACATGGCCTGTTGCCTCTGATCCCTACCGGGGCCTCACGTGTACCTGGTAACTCTGGTCCTCGCCTGGGCCTAATCTGGACCTAGTGACTCTGGTCCCCACCTGTGCTTCACCTGGATCTGGTGACTCTGGTCCCCACCTGGACCTCTCCTGGACCTGCTGACTCTCTTTCCAACATGGACCTCACCTGGGTCTGGTGACTCTGGGCCTCAGTTTGGCCTCACCTGGACCTGGTGTCTCTCGTCCCACTTTGACCTAACTCAGAACTGCTGAATCTTCACCCACCTAGGCCTCACCCAGACCTGGTGACTCTTGTCCCCAGCTATGCCTCAATTCGACCTGATGAATCTGGTAGTCACGTGGGCCTCACATGGACCTGAGACTCAGCTGGATAGAGTGGCTCTGGTTCCCACAAGCGGCTCACCTGATACAGCTGACTGTGGTCTTATTCTATGCCTCACCAGGACCTAGTGATTCTGTTCCCCATCTGGGCCTGCATGGCCCTAGTAACTCTGGTCCTTACCCAGGCATCATTGGGATCTGGATACTCTATTCCACACCTGGGCCTCACTTTCACCAGGGACCTAGGTTCCCATTCTGGGCCTCAAACTAAACTGGTTACTCTGGTTCCCCCTCTGGGCCTCACCCCTACCTGGTGACTCTGGTCACCCCTTGGGCTTCACTTCGGCCTGGTGAATATGGTCCTTATCTGATCCGCTTCTGGATCTGGTGACCGGTTGCCACCTGGGCCTCACTTGGACTTGGTGAATCCTGTTGACACCTGCGCCTCACCTGGACCTTGTGACTGTGGTCCCACCCGGATATCACCTGGATCTGGTGGCTCTGATTCCCATATCGGCTCTCCTGGACCTGGTTCCTGTGGTCTCCATCTGGCCTCACCTGGAACACAATGACTCTGAACCATATTTGGGCCTCTCCTGGACCTGTTGACTCTGGTCCTTACCTGGGCATCATTGGAACCTGGATACTCCCTTATATACCTGGGCCTCACCTGGACCTGGTGACGGTGGTCCCACCTGGGCCTCACCTGGACGAGGTGACTGTTTACCACAGGAACCTCACCTGGACCTGGTGACTCAGGTCCTCATATGGGCATCATTGGACCTGGTTTCTCAGTTCCACATCGGGGCCTCACCTGGACCTAGTGATTCTCGTCCGCCTCTAGCCTCACCCTGAGGTGGTGACTCTGGTCCCCACCTGGATATCACCAGATCCGGGTGACTCTGGTCCCCCTCTGGGACTCACCTGGAGCTGGGGACACTGGTCCTCAACTGGGCCTCAACAGGACCTGGTGAATCTACTCCTCACTTAGGCTTCGTCTGGACCTTGTGACTCTTTTCCCACCTGGCATCAATGGGATATGGTTACTCTGTTCCCCACCTGGGCCTCACATGGACATGATAACTTTGCTCCACACTTTGGCCTTAACTGGTCCTGATGACTCTGGTCGCCCCACCTAGGCCTCAATCTGGATCTGGTGACTGGTCCCCACATGGGTCTCACCTGGACCTGGTGACTCAAGTTCCCACATGACCCACACCTGGACCTGGTGTCTGTTGTGTTCTTGTAGACTCACATTAACCTGGTGACTCCGGTCCCACTAGGGCCTCACCTGGATCTGGTGACTCTGGCCTGAAGGTTGGCCTCACCTGGACCTGGTGAGTGGGGTTGCCACCTGGGCCTCACCCATACCTGGTGACTCAGGTCCTCACGTTGGCCTCTTCGACCTGGTGAATCTGGTCCTTACCTGGTCCTCCCCCAGACCCGGGGACTCTGGTCACCTCCTGGGCCTCACCTGGACCTGGTGAATCTGGTCCCCATTTGGGCCTCACCGAGTCCTGGTGACTTTGTTCCCCACCTGGACCTGATTGCTGTGGATTCTTTCTTGGCCTCACAAGGAACTGGTGACTCTGATCCTGTCTGCGCGTCACCTAGACCTGCTGACTCTGGTCCTCACCTGGGCATCATTGGTACCCGGTGACTCTGTTCCACACCTGAACATCACCTGGACATGAGGACTCTGGAACCTCTCTGGGGCTCATCCTGACCTGGTGACTCTGGTCCCCATCTGGATGTCACCTGGACCAGGTGATTCTGGTAGCCCTCTAGGCCTCTCCAGATCTCTTGACTCTGGTCCTCAACTGGGCCTAACCTGGACCTAGTGAATATGCTCCATCAGGGTCTCATTTGGACCTGGTGACTCTCGTCCCTACCTGGCCATCATCGGGACATGGTTCCACTGCATGGCCTGCAGGTTGGCCTCATCTAGTGCTGGTAAATATGGTCCCTACCTGGGCATCATCGGGACATGGTTCCACTGCATGGCCTGCAGGTTGGCCTCACCTGGACGTGGTAACTCTAGTACCAACCTGGGCATCATCGGGACATGGTTCCTCTGCATGGCCTGCATGTTGGCCTCAGCTGGACCTCGTGAGTGTGGTTGCCACCTGGGGCTCACCCATACCTGTTGACTCAGGTCCCCACGTGGGCCTCTTGGACCTGGTGAATCTGGTCCTTACCTGGTCCTCTCCCAGACCCGGGGACTCACTTCACCACCTGGGCCTCACCTGGCCCTGGTGAATCTGGTCCCCATCTGGGCCTCACACAGTCCTGGTGACTTTGTTCCCCACCTGGACCTGATTGCTATGGACTCATTCTTGGCCTCACCTGGACCTGGGGACTCTGATCCTAACTGGGCCTCACCCAGATCTGGCGACTCTGGTCCTCACCTGTGGACCATTATGACCTGGATACTCTGTTCCACACCTGAGCCTCACCTGGACATGATTACTCTGGATCCACTCTGAGCCTCACCCTGACATGGTGACTCTGGTCCCCATCTGGATGTCACTAGACCAGGTGAATCTGGTACTCCTCTGGGCCTCAACCAGATCTGGTGACTCTGGTCCTCAACTGGGCCTCACCTGAACCTAGTAAATATGCTCCATCTGGGCCTCATTTGGACCTGGTGACTCTGGTCCCTACGTTGGCAACATCGCGACCTGGTTCCACATAATGGTCTACAGGTTGGCCTCTTCTTGACCTGGTAACTCTGGTCCCTACCTGGGCATCATCGGGACACGGTTCCTCTGCATGGCCTGCAGGTTGGCCTCATCTAGACCTGGTGAGTGGGCTTGCCACCTGGGCCTCACCCATACCTGGTGACACAGGTCTCACGTGGGCGTCACTTGGACCTGGTGAATCTGGTCCTTACCTGGTCCTCACCCGGAACTGGTAACCCTTGTCACCAAATGGGAATCACCTGGACCTCGTGAATCTGGTCCCCATCTGGGCCTCACACATTCCTGGTGTCTTTGAACCCCACCTGGACCTGATTGCTGTGGACTCCTTCTTGGCCTCACCTGGAACTGGCAACTCTGATCCTAACTGGGCCTCACCCAGATCTGGTGACTCTGGTCCTCACCTGTGGACCATTATGACCTGGATACTCTGTTCCACACCTGAACCTCACCTGGACATGATGACTCTGGATGCCCTCTGGGCCTCACCATGACATGGTGACTCTGGTCCCCATCTGGATGTCCCCTAGACCAGGTGAATCTGGTACCCCTCTAGGCGTCAACTAGACCTGGTGACTCTGGTCCTCATCTGGGCCTCACCTGGACCTAGTGAATATTCTACCCACCTGCGCCTCGATGGACCTGGTGACTCTGACTCTACCTGGGCATCATTGGGACATGGTTACTGTATTACCCACTGGGACTGACCTGATCCTGGTAACTCTGGTCCTGACTTTGGCCTCTTCTGTACCAGGTGACTCTGGCTCCACCTGGGCCTCACCTGTACCTGGTAACTCTGATCCTAAGCATGGGCTCACCTGACCCGGTGACTGTGGTTCCCATCGGGACCTCACTTGGACCTCATGTCTCCGGTTACACCTGGGCCTCATCAGGACCTGGTGTCTCTGGTACCCACTGGGTAGCATCAGCATATGGTTACACTGTTCACTAACACTCATCCAGCCGGACCTAATAAATCTGGTCTTCACCTGGGGCACACGTGGACATGGTGACACTGGTTCCCACCTGGGTCTCACCTGGACATGGTGAGTCGGATCCCCACCTGGTCCTCACCTGTAACTGGTGATTTTCATTCCCACATGGACATCATGTGAACCTGGTGGCTGCAGTGTTTCTAGCTTTTCATGTACGTCGTGTCTCTGGTCCCCACCGGGGCCTCTCCGGACCGGGTGAGTGTGGTTGCCACCTGCACCTCACATGGACCTGGTGATCTGGGCCTCACCCAGTCCTGGTGACTTTGTTCCCCACCTGGACCTGATTGCTGTGGACTCTTTCTTAGCCTCACCTGGAACTGGTGACTCTGATCCTATCTGCGCGTCACCCAGACCTGGTGACTCTGGTCCTCACCTGGGCATCATTGGTACGTGGTGACTCTGTTCTACACTTGAGCCTCAACTGGACATGCTGACTCTGGAACCTCTCTGGGCCTCACCCTGCCTTGGTGACTCTGGTACCCATCTGGATGTCACCTGGACCAGGTGATTCTGGTACCGCTCTAGGCCTCAAACAGTTCTGGTGAACCTGGTCCTCAACTGGGCCTCACCTGGACCTAGTGAATATGCTCCATCTGGGACTCATTTGGTGACTCTGGTACCTACCTGGGCATCATAGGGATATGGTTCCAATGCATGGCTTGCAGGTTGGCCTCACCTGGACCTGGTAACTCTGGTCCCTACCTGGGCATAATCGGGACATGGTTCCACTGCATGGCCTGCAGGTTGGCCTCACCTGGACCTGGTGAGTGGGGTTGCCAATTGTGCCTCACCCATACCTGGTGACACAGGTCCCCACGTGGGCCTCAATTGGACCTGGTGAATCTGGTCCTTACCTGGTCCTTCCCCAGAACTGGTAACTCTGGTCACCACCTGGGAATCACCTGGGCCTGGTGAATCTGGTCCCCATCTAGGCCTCACACAGTCCTGGTGACTTTGTTCCCCACAGGGACCTGATTGCTGTGGACGCCTTCTTGGCCTCAACTGGGACTAGTGACTCTGATCCTAACTGGGCCTCACCCAGATCTGGTGACTCTGGTCCTCACCTGTGGACCATTAACCTGGATACTCTGTTCCACACCTGAGCCTCACCTGGACATGAAGACTCTGGATCCCCTCTGGGCCTCACCCTGACATGGTGACTCTAGTCCCCATCTGGATGTAACTTAGACCAGGTGAATCTTGTACCCCTCTAGGCCTCAACTACACCTGGTGACTCTGGTCCTCAACTGGGCCTCACCGGGACCTAGAGAATATGCTCCCCACCTGCGCCTCATCTGGACCTGGTGACTCTGGTTCTACCTGGTCATCATCGGGACATGGTTACTGTATTCCCCACTGGGACTGACCTGATCCTGGTAACTCTGGTCCGGACTTTGACCTGTTCTGTACCAGGTGACTCTGGCTCCACCTGGGCCTCATCTGTAACTGGTGACTCTGATCCTAAGCATGGCCTCACCTGACTTTCTGACTGTGGTTCCCATCGGGACCTCACCTGGACCTCATGTCTCTAGTCGCACCTGGGCCTCACCAGGACCTGGTGTCTCTGGTACCCACCTGGGTAGCATCAGGATATCGTTACACTCTTCACTATCAGTGACACAGCGGGACGTATTAACTCTGGTCTTCACCTGGGCCACACCTGGATGTGGTGACACTGGTTCCCACATGGGTCTCACCTGGACATTGTGAATCGGATCCCCACCTGGGCCTCATTTGTAACTGGTGATTCTCGTTCCCACATGGACACCATGTCGACCTGGTGGCTGCAGTGTTTCTAGCTTCTCATGTACCTCGTGACTCTGGTCCCCACCAGGGCCGCACCGGGACTTGGTGAGTGTGGTTGCCACCTGCACCTCACCTGCAGCTGGTGATTCTGGTCTGCACCTGAGACTACCCTGGATCTGGTGACTGTGGTCCCCACCTGGGCTTCACCTGGATTTGGGGACTCCGGTCCCCATCTGGGCCTCACCTGGCCCTGTTGACCATGGTCCTCACTGGGCAAAATTGGGACCCGGTGACTGAGTTCCACAACTGGACCTCACAGGACCAGGTGACTCTGGTCCCCCTCTGGGTCTCACCGTGCCCTAGTGACTGTGAACCCCACTTTGGCCTGACTTGGACCTGCTGACCCTGGTTGCCACCTGCGCCTGACCTCTAACTGTTGACTCTGGTTCTCTCAAGGGCCTCCCCTGTACCTGGTGATCCTGGTCCGCAACTGGACCCCACCTGAACGTGGTGACCCTTGTCAGCACGGGGGACTCACCAGGACCTGCTTCCTGTGTTCCACACCTGGGCCTCAAGTAGACCTGTTGACCATGGTCCCCAAGGCGGCCTCACATAGACCTGTTTCCTCTGATCCCCACCGGGGCCTCACGTGTACCTGGTAACTCTGGTCCTCACCTGGGCCTCATCTGGACCTAGTGACTCTGGTCCCCACCTGGGTTTCACCTGGATCTGGTGACTCTGGTCCCCACCTGGAACTCACCTGGATCTGGTGACTCTGGTCCTCAGTTTGGCCTCACCTGGACCTGGTGTCTCTCGTCCCCACTTTGACCTAACTCAGAACTGCTGAATCTTGACCCACCTAGGCCGCACGCAGACCTGGTGACTCTTGTCCCCAGCTCTGCCTCAATTCGACCTGATGAATCTGCTCCTCACGTTGGCCTCACATGGACCTGGGACTCAGCTGGATAGAGTGGTTCTGGTTCCCACAAGGGGCTCACATGATACTGGTGATTGTGGTCCCACCTGGACCTCACCTGGACGAGGTGACTGGTTCCCACAGGGACCTCACCTGGACCTGGTGACTCAGGTCCTCATATGGGCATCATGGGACCTGGTTTCTCAGTTCCACATCGGAACCTAACCTGGATGGACCTAGTGATTCTCGTCCCATTATGGTCCTCACCCTGACGGGGTGACTCTGGTCCCCACCTGGATATCACCAGAACCGGGTGATTCTGGTCTCCCTCTGGGACTAACCCGGAGCTGGGGACACTGGTCCTCAACTGGGCCTCAACAGGACCTGGTGAATCTGCTCCTCACTTAGGCCTCGTCTAGATCTTGTGACTCTTTTCCCACCTGGCATCAATGGGACATGGTTAGTCTGTTCCCCACCTGGGCCTCACCTGGACATGATAACTTTGCTCCACATTTTGGCCTCAACTAGTCCTGATGACTCTGGTCCCCCGACCTAGGCGTCAATCTGGACATGATTGCTGTGGACTCCTTCTTAGCCTCAACTGGAACTGGTGAATCTGATCCAGATTGAGGATCCCCAATCTGGGCCTCACCTGGCCCTGTGAACCATGGTCCTCAACTGGCAAAATTGGGACCCGGTGACTGTGTTCCACCCCTGGACCACACCTGGACCAGGTGACTCTGGTCCCCCTCTGGGTCTCACCGTGCCCTAGTGACTGTGAACCCGACTTTGGCCTGACTTGGACCTGCTGACCCAGGTTGACACCTGCGCCTGACCACGAACTGTTGACTCTGGTTCATTCAAGGGCTTCCCCTGTCCCTGGTGATCTTGGTCCCCCCCTGGGACTCACCTGGACGTGGTGTCCCTTGTCACCACCGGGGACTCACCTGGACCTGGTTACTGTGTTCCACACCTGGGCCTCAAGTAGTCCTGTTGACCATGGTACCGAAGCCTGCCTCATATGGACCTGTTTCCTCTGATTCCCACCGGGGTATCACGTGTACCTGGTAACACTGGTCCTCACTTGGGCCTCATCTGGACCTAGGGACTCTGGACCCCACCTTGGCTTCACCTGGATCTGGTGACTCTGGTCCTCAACTGGGCCTCACGTGGACCTATTAAATATGCTCCATCTGGGCCTCATTTGGACTTGGTGACTCTCTTCCCTACCTGGGCATCATCGGGACATGGTTCCACTGCATGGCCTTTAGGTTGGCCGCCCCTGGACCTGGTAACTGTGGTTCTACCTGGGCATCATCGGGACGTGGTTACTCTATTCCCAGTGGGACTGACTTGATCGTGGTGACTCTGGTCCTGACTTTCGCCTCTTCTGTGCCATGTGACTCTGGCTCCCCCTGGATCTCACCTGTAAGTGGTGACTCTGATCCTAAGCATGGCCTCACCTGACCTGGTGACTTTGGTTTCCATCGGTACCTCACCTGGTCCTCATGCCTCTGGTCCCAACTGGGACACACCAGGACCTTGTATCTGGTACACAACTGAGTAGCATCAGGATATGGTTACACTGTTCACTAACAGTGACCCGGCCGGACCTATTACTCTCGTTTTCACCTGGTCCACACTTGGACATGGTGACACTGGTTCCCACCAGGGTCTCACCTGGACATGGTGACTCAGATCCCCACCTGGTCCTCACTTGTAACTTGTAATTCTCGTTCCCACATGGACATCATGTGGACCTGGTGGCTGCAGTGTTTCTAGCTTCTCATGTACCTCGTGACTCTGGTCCCCACCAGGGCCTCACCCGGACTTGGTGAGTGTGGTTGCCACCTGCACCTCACCAGGACCTGGTGATTCTGGTCTCCACCTGAGACTACAATGGATCTGGTGACTGTGGTCCCCACCTGGGCTTCACCTGAATTTGGGTACTCAGTTCCCCATCTGGGCCTCACCTGGCCCTGTTGACCATGGTCCTCAACTGGGCAAAATTGGGACCCGGTGACTCTGTTCCACAACTAGATCTCACCTGGACAAGGTGACTCTGGTCCCCCTCTGGGTCTCACTGTGCCCTAGTGACTGTGAACCCCACTTTGGCCTGACTTGGACCTGCTGACCCTGGTTGCCACCTGCGCCTGACCTCGAATGTTGACTCTGGTTCTCTCAAGGGCCTCCCCTGTACCTGGTGATCCTGGTCCCCAATTGGGCCTCAACTGGACGTGGTGACTCTTGTCACCACCGGGGACTCACCTGGACCTGGTTCCTGTGTTCCACACCTGGGCCTCATGTAGTCTTGTTGACCATGGTCCCCAAGCCGGGCTCACGTGGACCTTTGGCTCTGATCCCCGCCAAGGGCTCACGTGTATCTGGTAACTCTGATCCTCACCTGGGCCTAATCAGGACCTAGTGACTCTGGTCCCCACCTGGGTTTCACATGGATATGGTGAATCTGGTCCCCACCTGGACTTCACCTGGATCTGGTGACTCTGGTCCCCACCTGGACCTCTCCTGGACCTGGTGACTCTCTTTCCAACATGGACCTCACCTGGATCTGGTGACTCTGGTCCTCAGTTTGGCCTCACCTGGACCTGGTGTCTCTCGTCCCCACTTTGACCTAACTCAGAACTGCTGAATCTTGCCCCACCTAGCCCGCACCCAGACCTGGTGACTCTTGTCCCGAACTATGCCTTAATTCGACCTGATGCATCTGGTCCTGACGTGGGGCTCACATGGACCTGGGACACAGCTGGATAGAGTGGCTCTGGTTCCCACAAGGGGCACACCTGATACTGGTGATTGTGGTCTTATTCTATGCCTCACCAGGACCTAGTGATTCTGTTCCCCATCTGAGCCTGCATGGCCCTAGTGACTCTGGTCCTCACCCAGGCATCATTGGGACCTGGATACTCTATGCCACACCTGGGCCTAGTTTGACCAGGGATCTCTGGTCCCATTTTGGGCCTCAAACTAAACTGGCTACTCTGGTTCCCCTCTGGGCCTCACCCTTACCTGGTGACTCTGTTCACCCCTTGGGGTTCACTTGGGCCTCGTGAATCTGGTCCTTAGCTTGTCCGCAACTGGCCCTGGTGACAGGTCACCACGTGGGCCTCACCTGGACTTGGTGAATCATGTTGCTACCAGCGCCTCACCTGGACTTTGTGACTGTGGTCCCTCCTGGACCTCACCTGGATCTGGTGGCTCTGGTTCCCATATGGGGCTCTCCTGGATCTGTTCCCTGTGGTCTCCCTCTCGCCTCACCTGGAACACAATGACTCTGATCTATATTTGGGCCTCTCCTGGACCTGTTGATTCTGGTCCTTACCTGGGCATCATTGGGACCTGGACACTCTCTTATATACCTGGGCCTCATCAGGACCTGGTGACTGTGGTCCCACCTGGGACTCACCTGGACGGGGTGACTGGTTCCCACAGGGACATCACCTGGACCTGGTGACTCAGGTCCTCATATGGGCATCTTGGGACCTGGTTTCACAGTTCCACATCGGGGCCTCACCTGGACCTAGTGATTCTCGTCCCCCTCTGGGCCTCACCCTGACTTGTGACACTGGTCCCCACATGGATATCACCAGAACCGGGTGACACACCCGGAGCTGGGGACACTGGTCCTCAGGTGGGCCTCAACAGGACCTGGTGAATCTACTCCAATCTTAGGCTTCGTCTGGACCTTGTGACTCTTTTCCCACGTGGCATCAATGGGACATGGTTACTCTGTTCCCCACCTGGCCCCACCTGGACATGATAACTTTGCTGCACACTTTGGCCTCAACTGGTCCTGATGACTCTCGTTCCCAAACCTAGGCCTCAATCTGGACCTGGTGACTGTCGTCCCCAACTGGGTCTCAGCTGGACCTGGTGACTCCCGTTCCCACATGAACCACACCTGGATCTGGTGACTGTGGTGTTCTTGTAGACTCACATTTACCTTGAATCCCGTCCCCACTAGGGCCTCACCTGGATCTGGTGACTCTGGCCTGCAGGCTGGCCTCACCTGGACCTGGTGAGTGGGCTTGCCACCTGGGCCTCACCCATACATGGTGACACCGGTCCCCACGTAGGCCCCAACATCTTGGTGAATCTCGTCCTTACCTGGTCCTCAATCGGACCTGGTAACCCTAGTCACCACCTGGGAATCACCTGGACCTGGTGTATCTGGCCCCATCTGGGCCTCACTCAGTCCTGGTGACTTTGTTCCCCACCTGGACCTGATTGCTGTGGACTCCTTCTTGGCCTCAACTGGAACTGGTGACTCTGATCCTAACTGGGCCTCACCAAGATCTCGTGACTCTGGTCCTCACCTGTGGACCATTATGACCTGGATACTCTGTTCCACACCTGAGCCTCACCTGGACATGATGTCTCTGGATCCCTTCGGGGCCTCACCCTGACATGGTGACTCTGGTCCCCATCTGGATGTCACCTAGACCAGGTGAATCTGTTACCCCTCAAGGGCTCAAATATACCTGGTGACACTGGTCCTCAACTGGGTCTCACCGAGATCCTAGTGAATATGCTCCCCACCTGCGCCTCATCTGGACCTGGTGACGCTGGGTCTACCTGGGCATCATCGGATCATAGTTACTCTGTTCCCCACTGGGACTGACCTGATCCTGGTAACTCTGGTCCTGACTTTGGCCTCTTCTGTACCAGGTGACTCTGGCTCCACCTGGGCCTCACCTGTAACTGGTGACTCTGATCCTAAGCATGGCCTCACCTGACCTGGTGACTGTGGTTCCCATCGGGACCTCACCTGGACCTCATGTCTCTGGTCCCACCTGGGCCTCACCAGGACCTGGTGTCTCTGGTACCCACCTGGGTAGCATCAGGATATGGTTACACTGTACACTAACAGTGACCCAGCCGGACCTATCAACTCTGGTCTTCACCTGGGCCACTCCTGCACATGGTGACAGTCGTTCCCACCTGTATCTCACCTGGAAATTGTGAGTCAGATCCCCACCTGGTCCTAACCTGTAACTGGTGATTCTCGTTCCCACATGGATATCATGTGGACCTGGTGGCTGCAGTGTTTCTAGTTTGTCATGTACCTCGTGACTCTGGTCCCCACCAGGGCCTCACCGGGACCTGGTGAGAGTGGTTGCCAACTGCACCTCACCTGGACCTGCTGATTCTGGTCTGCACCTGAGACTACCCTGGATCTGGTGACTGTTGTCCCCAGCTGGGCTTCACCTGGATTTGGGGACACCGGTCCCCATCTTGGCCTCACCTGACCCTTTTGACCATGGTACTCAACTGGGCAAAATTGGGACGCGGTGACTGTGTTCCACAACTGAACCTCACCTGGACCACGTGACTCTGGTGCCGCTCTGGGTCTCACCATGCCCTAGTTACTGTGAACCCCACTTTGGCCTGACTTGGACCTGCTGACCCTGGCTGAAACCTGCGCCTGACATCGAACTGTTGACTCTGGTTCTTTCAAGGGCCTCCCCTGTACCTGGTGATCCTGGTCCGCAACTGGGCCTCACCTGGACGTGGTGATCCTTGTCACCACTGGGGACTCACCTGGACCTGCTTCCTGTGTTCCACACCTGGGCCTCAAGTAGACCTGTTGACCATGGTCCCCAAGCCGGCCTCACATGGACCTGTTGCCTCTGATCCCCACCGGGGCCTCACGTGTACTTGGTAACTCTGGTCCTCACCTGGGCCTCATCTGGACCTAGTGACTCTGGTCCCCACCTGTGCTTCACCTGGATCTGGTGACTCGGGTCCCCACCTGGACCTCACCTGGATCTGGTGACTCTGGTCCTCAGTTTGGCCTCACCAGGACCTGGTGTCTCTCGTCCCCACTTTGACCTAACTCAGAACTGCTGAATCTTGACCCACCTAGGCCGCATCCAGACCTGGTGACTCTTGTCCCCAGCTATGCCTCAATTCGACCTGATGAATCTGGTCCTCACGTGGGCCACACATGGACCTGGGACTCACCTGGATAGAGTGTCTTTGGTTCCCACAAGGGGCTCACCTGATACTGTTGACTGTGGTCTTATTCTATGCCTCACCAGGACCTAGTGATTCTGTTCCCCATCTGGGCCTGCATGGCCCTAGTGACTCTGTTCCTCACCCAGTCATCATTGGTACCTGGATACTCTATTCTACAACTGGGCCTCACTTTGTCCAGGGACCTCTGGTCCCATTCTGGTCCTTAGACTAAACTGGTTACTCTGGTTCCCGCTCTGGTCCTCACCCTTACCTGGTGACTCTGGTCACCCCTTGCGCTTCACTTGGGCCTGGTGAATCTGGTCCTTAGCTGGTCCGCACCTGGATCTGCTGACTGGTCGCCACCTGGAACCCACGTGTACTTGGTGAATCCTCTTGCCACCTGCGCCTCACATGGACCTTGTGACTGTGGTCCCACCTGGACCTCAATTGGATCTGGTGGCTCTGGTTCCCACATGGGGCTCTCCTGGACCTGGTTCCTGTGGTCTCCATCTGGCCTCACCTGGAACACAATGACTGTGATCCATATTTGGGCCTCTCCTGGACCTGTTGACTCTGGTCCTTACCTGGGCATCATTGGGACCTGGATACTCTCTTAAATACCTGGGCCAAACCTTGACCTGGTGACTGTGGTCCCACCTGGGCCTCACCTGGACGAGGTGACTGGTTCCCACAAGGACCTCACCTGGACCTGGTGACTCAGGTCCTCATATGGGCATCATGGGACCTGGTTTCTCAGTTCCACATCGGGGCCTCACCTGGACCTAGTGATTCTCGTCCCATTATGGTCCTCACCCTGACGTGGTGACTCTGGTCCCCACCTGGATATCACCAGAACCGGGTGACGCTGGTCCTCCTCTGGGACTCACCCGGAGCTGGGGACACTGGTCCTCAACTGGGCCTCAACACGACCTGGTGAATCTACTCCTCACTTAGGCCTCGTCTGGACCTTGTGACTCTTTTCCCACCTGGCATCAATGGGACATGATTAGTCTGTTCCCCACCTGGGCCTCACCTGGACATGAGAACTTTGATCCACACTTTGGCCTCAACTGGTCCTGATGACTCTGGTCACCCGACCTAGGCGTCAATCTGGACCTGATTGCTGTGGACTCCTTCTTAGCCTCAACAGGAAATGGTGACTCTGATCCAGATTGAAGATCCCCAATCGGGCCTCACCTGGCCTTGTCAACCATGGTCCTCAACTCGCAAAATTGGGACCCGGTGACTGTGTTCCACCCCTGGACCTCACTTGGACCAGGTGACTCTGGTCCCCCTCTGGGTCTCACCGTGCCCTAGTGAGTGTGAACCCCACTTTGGCCTGACTTGGACCTACTGACCCTGGTTGACACCTGCTCCTGACCTTGAACTGTTGACTGGTTCATTCAAGGGCTTCCCCTGTACATGGTTATCCTGGTCCCCCCCTGTGACTCACCTGGACGTGGTGACTCTTGTCACCACCGGGGACTCACCTGGACCTGGTTACTGTGTTCCACACCTGGGCCTCAAGTAGACCTGTTGACCATGGTACCGAAGCCGGCCTCATATGGACCTGTTGCCTCTGATTCCCACCGGGGCTTCACGTGTACCTGGTAAACCTGGTCCTCACTTGGGCCTCATCTGGACCTAGTGATTCTGGTCCCCACCTTGGCTTCACCTGGATCTGGTGACTCTGGTCCTCAGTTTGGCCTCACCTGTACCTGGTGACTCAGGTCCTCATTTGGGCATTATGGGACCTTTTTTCTCAGTTCCACATCGGGGCCTCACCTGAAACTAGTGATTCTCGTCCCCCTCTGGGCCTCACGCTGACGTGGTGAGTCTTATCCCCACCTGGATATCACCAGAACCGGGTGACTCTGGTCCCCCTCTGGGACTCACCCGGAGCTGGGGACACTGGTGCTCAACTGGGCCTCAACAGGACCTGGTGAATCTAGTCCTCACTTAGGCCTCATCTGTACCTTGTGACTCTTTTCCCACCTGGCATCATGGGACATGGTTACTCTGTTCCCCACCTAGACATCACCTGGACATGATAACTTTGCTCCACACTTTGGCCTCAACTTGTCCTGATCAATTTGTTCCCCCCACCTAGGTCTCAATCTGTACCTGGTGACTATGGTCCCCACCTGGGTCTCACCTGGACCTGGTGACTCTCATTCCCACATGAACCACACCTGGACCTGGTGACTGTGGTTTTCTTGTAGACTCACATTTACCTGGTGACTCCGGTCCCCAGTAGGGCCTCACCTGGATCTGGTGACTCTGGCCTGCAAGTTGGCCTCACGTGGACATGGTGAGTGGGGTTGCCACCTGGGCCTCACCCATACCTGGTGACTCAGTTTCACACGTGAGCCTCTTGGACCTGGTGAATCTCGTCCTTACCTGGTCCTCTCCCAGACCCGGGGACTCTGGTCAGCACCTCGCCTCACCTGGACCTGGTGAATCTGGTCCCCATCTGTGCCTCACCCAGTCCTGGTTGACTTTCTTCCCCACCTGGACCTGATTGCTGTGGACTCCTTCTTGGCCTCACCTGGAACTGGTGACTCTGATCCTAACTGGGCCTCACCAAGATCTCGTGACTCTGGTCCTCACCTGTGGACCATTATGACCTGGATACTCTGTTCCACACCTGAGCCTCACCTGGATATGATGACTCTGGATCCCCTCTGGGCCTCAGCCTGACATGGGGACTCTGGTCCCCATCTGGATGTCACCAGACCAGGTGAATCTGGTACCCCTCTAGGCCTCAACTAGACCTGGTGACTCTGACCTCAACTGGGCCTCAACGGGACCTAGTGAACATGCTCCCCACCTGCGCCACATCTGGACCTGGTCACTCTGGTTCTACCTGGGCATCATCGGGACATGGTTACTCTATTCCACTTGGAGTGACCTGATCCTGGTAACTCTGGTCCTGACTTTGGCCTCTTCTGTACCAGGTGACTTGGCTCCACCTGGGCCTCACCTGTAACTGGTGACTCTGATCCTAAGCATGGCCTCACCTGACCTGGTGACTGTGGTTTCCCATCGGGACCTCACCTGGACCTCATGTCTCTGGTCCCATTTGGGCCTCACAAGGACCTGGTGTCTCTGCTACCCACCTGGGTAGCATTAGGATATGGTTACACTGTTCACTAACAGTGACCCAGCCGGACCTATTAACTCTGGTCTTTACCTGGGCCACACCTGGACATGGTGACACTGGTTCCCACCTGGGTCTCACCTGGACATGGTGAGTCGTATCCCCACTGGTCCTCACCTGTAACTGGTGATCCTCAGTTCCCACATGGAGATCATGTGGACCTGTTGGCCACAGTGTTTCTAGCTTCTTTTTTTTTAATTTTATTTATTTATGATAGTCACAGAGAGAGAGAGAGGCAGTGACACAGGCAAAGGGAGAAGCAGGCTCCATGCACCGGGAGCCCGACTTTGGATTCGATCCCTGGTCTCCAGGATCGCGCCCTGGGCCAAAGGCAGGCGCCAAACCGCTGCGCCACCCCAGGGATCCAATGTGTTTCTAGCTCTTCATGTACCTCGTGACTCTGTTCCCCACCCCAGTGCCTCACCGGGACATAGTGAGTGGGGGTTGCCACCTTGCACCACACCTGGACCTTGGTGATTCTCGTCTGCACCTGAGACTACCCTGGATGTTGTGACTGTGGTCCCCACCTTGGCTTCACCTGGAATTTCGGGACTCTGGTCCCATCTGGGCCTCACCTGGCCCTGTTGACCATGGGTTCCTCAACTGGGCAAGAATTTGGAACTAGTGACCTGGGTTCCACAACTGGACCTCACCTGGAATGAGGTGAAGTCCTGGTCCCCTCTTGGTCAACAACCGTGCCCTGAGTTGACTGTGAACCGCCACTTTGGCCTGACTTGGTACTTGCTTAACACACTAGGTTGCCACCTGCGCCTGACGCGAACTAGTATGACCTCTGGTTCTTTCAAGGGCCTCCCCTGTACCTGGTGATCCTGGTCCCCACCTGGGCCTCACCTGGACGTGGTGACTCTTGTCACCACGGGGGACTCACCTGCACCTGCTTACTGTGTTCCACACCTGGGTCTCAAGTGGACCTGTTGACCATGGTCCCCAAGCCGGACTCACATGGACCTGTTGCCTCTGATCTCCACCGGCTCCTCACGTGTACCTGGTAACTTTGTTCCTCACCTGGGCCTCATCTGGACCTAGTGACTCTGGTCCCCACCTGGGCTTCACCTCGATCTGGTGACTCTGGTACCCCACCTGGACTTCACCTGGATCTAGTGACTCTGTCCCAACCTGGACCTCTCCTGGACCTGGTGACTCTCTTTCAACATGGACCTCACCTGGATCTGGTGACTCTGGTCCTCACTTTGGCCTCACCTGGACCTGGTGTCTCTCGTCCCCACTTGGACCTAACTCAGAACTGCTGATTCATTCCCCACCTAGGCCGCACACAGACCTGGTGACTCTTGTCTCCAGCTATGCCTCAATTAGACATGATGAATCCGGTCCTCACGTGGGAGCTCACATGGAACTGGGACTCAGCTGGATAGAGTGGCTCTGGTTCGCACAAGGGGCTCACCTGATACTGGTGACTGTGGTCTTATTCTATGCCTCACAGGAACCTAGTGATTCTGTTCCCCATCAAGGCCTGCAGTGGCCCTAGTGACTCTGGTCCTCACCCAGGCATCATTCGGAACTGGATACTCTATTCCACTCTGGGCCTCTCTTTCACCACGGTCCTTTGGTCCCATTCTGGGCCTCAAAACGAAATGGTTACACTGTTTTCCCATCTGGAACTCACCATTACCTGGTGAAACTGGTCACCCCTTGGCTTCACCTGGGCCTGGTGATTCTGGTCCTTAGCTGGTCCGCACCTGGATCTGGTGACTGGTCGCCACCTGGGCCTCACTGGACTTGGTGAATCATGTTGCCACCTGCACCTCACCGGACCTTGTGACTGTGGTCCCACCTGGACCTCACCTGGATCTGGTGGCTCTGGTTCCCATATAAGGCTCTCCTGACCTGGTTCCTGTGGTCTCCATCTGGCCGTCACCTGGAACACAATGACTCTGATCCATATTTGGGCCTCTCCTGGACCTCTTGTCTCTGTTACGTAATTGGGCATCATTGGGACCTGGATAATCTCTTATATACCTGGGCCTCACCTGGACCTGTTGACTGTGGTCACACTGGGCCTCACCTGGACCTGGTGACTGTGGTCCCCTGGTCCTCCCCGAGACTAGATTGACTGGTTCCCACTGGGACCACACCTGGACCTGGTGACTGAGGTCCTCATATGGGCATCATGGGACATGGTTTCTCAGTTCCAATCCGGGGCCTCACCTGGACCTAGTGATTCTCGTCCCCTCTCGGCACTCACCCTGACGTGGAGGACTCTGGTCCGGCACACCTTGACTCACACCAGAACCGGGTGACTCTGGCTCCCCCTTCTGGGAATCACCCAGAGCTGGGGGACACCTGATACTCAACTGACCTCAAACAGGGCCCTGGTGAATCTACTCCTCACTTAGGCCTCGTCTTGGACCTTGTGACTCTTTTCCACCTACCTGGCATTCAATTGGGATATGGTTACTCTGTTCCCCACCTGGGCCTCACTTGGACATATCTTTGCTCCACACTTTGGTCTCAACTGGTCCTGATGACTCTGGTCCCCCCACCTAGGCCTCAATCTGGACCTGGTGACTGTTGTCCTCACCTGGGTCTCACCTGGACCTGGTGACTCTCGTTCCCACATGAACCACAACTGGACCTGGTGACTGTGGTGTTCTTATAGACTCATATTTACCTGGTCACTACGGACCCCACTATGGCCTCACCTGGATCTGATGACTCTGGCCTGCAGGTTGGCCTCACCTGGACCTGGTGAGTGGGTTGCCACCTGGACCACACCCATACCTGGTGACTCAGGTCCCCAAGTGGGCCTCTTGGATCTGGTGAATCTGGTCCTTACCTGGTCCTCTCCCAGACCTGGGGACTCTGGTCAACACCTGGACCTCACCTGGACCTGGTGAATCTGGTCTCCATCTGGGCCACCCAGTCCTGGTGACTTTGTCCCCACCTGG
>NW_023329920.1:0-28809 GCF_011100685.1 Canis lupus familiaris | reverse complement strand
GCTGGGAGGTGGGCTAGGAGGTCCACATCCGTGGGTGATCTGGGTTGGCTGGCGGTTGTGGAGCGTGTGTCAGGCTGAGTGAGTTGCAGCCTGAGTGACTGTGGCTGAGTAGCAGCAGAGATTACCTCTACCTCTCTCATGCTCCTCCTGGGCCTGCACCGCCCCCCCACACCGTGTGATTCTTGCCCTCTCCGAAAGGACAGAAAGGTCTCCCTCCCCAGTGGAAGGTGCGCAATAGGCTCTGAGCCCGTTTGCTGTAGAAAGTCAATAAAGTGTTGTGTGAAAATGCACAGCCAGCCCGTTTCTGTATCTCCCAGAACTCTGTGCATGGGGCGTGGAGAGACACCCAGAGAGGAGGAGGGGGCACCATCCAGGCCCCAAACAGCCCCAGCAGGGGCGCCGCCAGGTACACACAGCTGACGTCCCCACGTGCCTTCCAGGGGCGGCCAGACGCCAGGGTCAGGACCCCACAGACTTTACTTGGACTCAGGCTGTGCCCCCCGGGCCAGGACGGGCTGGGACAGAGTGACAGCCAGGGAGCTTCAGGTCACCAGGGTCTGTGCACAGCGACCTGGGAGGTCTATGCTCCCTCTGTCCAGACGGCCGAGGATGGCTGAGTTCCGGGACACTTCCTCCCCTCCCCGCATCCCCGTGCCTATGTCCCTGAGGCACAGAGGGCCTGTGGGGCGGTCAGCGTGGCCCTGGAAGGGAGGTCAGGACACCAGGTCCTGGTGTTGTGCCCAAGATTGCAAATCAGGGAAACCACCAACGAGCCCACACCGATGGAAACTCCCGAGGGTTTCTTTACAAGCTGGAGCTTGGGTCTAATTGCACCCGACACAGCAGAGCAGGGACGTGGATCCTGAGACTAAGAGGCATAGCAGCTTTATAGGGGCCAGTGGCCCATGGGATACACAGAAAGTTGCACGATCATGCTGGTCCACACGCAGGTGGCCGATTGAATTACACATTACCCTAGAGTATCCACTTGAGCTGGCCTATTACTTTGGTCAGAATCGTCGCACAGTTTTGGCAGGCACAAAGCAGGGTTACATTGTTATGAGCTGATTTCTGATTAGGGTGAGCCCAGAGTCCTGACTAGGGTGGGGCAGCACCTTAAGCAATAAGCAGGTCATGTGGGGGTCATAGGGGAGGTGGCGGGTGTAGCACAAAATGGAATCAGTCCTGCTCTGCTTGTCCAGGGGTAGGGGATTTTTGTTAACTTTCCTGGGTCCCACAGTTGCAGCTCATGCACGGGGGCCACCCTCATCAGGTGGACTCAGCCTGCACACCTTGTGGTGCTGGATCTCTCATACCAGTGTGTGGAGGACACCCTCCTCGCCCTAGTGAGTAGGGGCTGGGTGAGCATGGGGCTCGCCAGAAGCCCAGGCAGCACAGGGGACAGAGAACCCCAGCCCTGACCCCAACTTGACTCCCACACACAGCCAGCAACAGGAATCCTCACCATGGGCAGCCAGCTCCTCAGGATCTCCCCCCAGGGCGGCGCTGAGGTCTGGCTCCCTGCTGGAGAGGCATCAGGGAGAAGAGAAGCAGCCAGCGCTCAGCGGGACCCACTGCTGCACATGGGAATTTGGCCGAGTGGGAGCTTCCAGCTCAGCTGACCCTCCAGCGGAAAGTCATTGCAGGAGCAAGACCCGAGTCGAAAAAGAGAGCCCAGCTATCTGCCCAGCGCCAGCATCAGAAATGATGTTGTGGGGATCCCTGGGTGGCGCAGCGGTTTGGCGCCTGCATTTGGCCCAGGGCGCGATCCCGGAGATCCGGGATCGAATCCCACATCAGGCTCCCGGTGCATGGAGCCTGCTTCTCCCTCCGCCTGTGTCTCTGCCTCTCTCTCTCTCTCTGTGACTATCATAAATAAATTTAAAAAAAATTAAAAAAAAAAAAGAAATGATGTTGTGCCAACCATTTCGGCATTTGGGTGACCCAGCCAGAGGATCAGATAGCTGCACGTGATAACTGCATGTGATAGACACACACACAACCCAAAACCAACAAAAGTCCGAATTCCCCCATGTTGTCAAACAGAGCCGGATGGTTACATACACGACGCTATGGTCCCCAATAGGATACATGGAAGACGCTATAAACCATGACTGCAGAGGTACTGGAGGCACGGAGATGTGCCTGCTGGGTTTCAAAAAGGAGCACAGAGAGGCAGGAAGCATCCTACGGAGGGGGTGCCCCTCCCAGGAAAGGACACCTGGTCCCTGTGAAGGCTACGGATGGTGAAATCTGTCCTCCTCTCTTTCAGCTTCTGGTTTTCCTCCTCTTTTGTTCTTCCTAATTCTAGTTTAGCCTCCACCCTGCATCCAAGACAATGACCAAAGAGGCTTCGTTATGACATTGCGTCGTAAAAGGAGGACGATCCCTGGCTACCGGGTTGAGAAATGGTCATTGCCTAGGTGTATGCTGATCCCCCAAAGTCGTGGCTTCACGGCTCTTCTCTCCCTGCAGAACGAGGGGAACCACAGGTCTTACAATGAAAGACGCCCACTTCCACTGGGGCGGGACTATCCCTTGTGGAGGACGTCATCTGGGCCAAGTAGTACAAGCAGGGTGATCAAGAATAGTTCACAGGTGAGACATAAGCAAACACTTACCTTTGATGTCATGCTTTATTTGTTCATCCATTTATTATTTGTTAAATATTTTCGTTTCATGTCCTCTCTATACCCAACATGGAGTTCAAACTCACAACCCTGAGATCAAGATCCCCCAACCAGGCCAGCCAGGCACCCCACTGCCATGTTTCAAAACTCTTTACTTCCTTGCCTATCTCTGCAACCAACTGGAACATTGAGTCCTTGACGGGAAGCTTTAGTTACCTCTGAATCCTAGAACATTCTCACTGTATCCCAATCCTAGATTGACATTTACCATTGAATAGCACTTTAAATAAATAGTCAGTAAAATAACTACTACAGTAAAGGAAATTATCACCTTTTCACGTGTGTGGACCCTGCTCCCTGGGCTCCCAGGGAAGCTATGGTTTCTTTCACATTGATCAGGTCCAAATGACTCCACCACACCTCAAAGCGTGGGCTCAGTTTCTGCCCTGACACATGCAAGACCCCTGCTTCAATTAACATGTATCAATGAATCAAAGAGAGCCTGACCGGCTCTGTGTGGTTCGTAAGAACATGGGACTCTTGTTCTTGGGGTAGCAAGTTCAAGCCCCATGTTGGCTGTAGAGATTACAGAAAAAAAAATCTAAAAAAAAAAAATCAATCAGTTGATCTTGGGGAGACACAGCCCCGGATCCCACAAGAGCAGAGAGCTAGCTGACGGGTCTATGCACAGTATTATAAGCAGCAGAGCACAAAATCTGAACTTTCCGAAGTCTCCTAGAGTGGGGGACACACCAGCCTTAAGGTGTTCAGGTGGAGAAGTGGGGGGCAGTCCCTGGAGCGACAGGGTGGGCTCAGGATTCCAGGGTTCCCAAGGACGGTGGCGCCAACTGTTCCCAGGCAAAGGAGCCGGAATCCGGCCAGAGCAGCGGGACTCAGGCCAGCTGTCTGCCCTGTGTGGCCATAAGCTACAAACCCCTGTGCAGTCACGGGGCTCAGTTCCTGGGACAGGTCAACAAAGGACAGGAGTGCGAGGACACCCTCCCAGGCAGGAAGAGCACAGGTCTCCACCAGGGCAGCCCCTAAAATTTGGAGTTTTAAAATTCAGTCACTTGTCTGTGTGGAGGCTGATAAAATGGATATCGTGCACTTTAAGTTCACTGTTAGCACAAGTACTGCCATCCCAGGACCCTGTGAATAAGAGCTAAAATTTACATTACTTCAGTTGCAGGAAAAAACGAAAAAAAAACCTTACAGCTTAAGGTCCCCATATTAGAATGAGAACAGAGCTCAATGCCCTTGAAGGCCTCATATCAAAATGTAAACAGAACTTGAGGAATTGTTCCAGCCCTTCTGGAGGTCCCTGAGACCAGCCCTTAAAACTAAGCTAAAACCCACCTCGGGGTCCAAGTCCCTGCTCCACTATGTGGGGTATACTTGGACCCAAGCTGGATTTTGTAAATCAACCCTCGTGTGTTAGCATCAGTGTCAGCTCCTTAGTTGGTTTTCCGATTTGCAATCTTGGGCACAGCACCCCAAAGTCCCCTCCCTACCTGGGCTGTTCCCCTGTCCCCTCCAACCCAGGCTGACCCTCAGTCACCTCCCGCCCACAGCAGCTCGGCACAGGCCCTCACAAGGTCCCACAGCCACGGTGGGCATTCTGGCTGTCGCCGGCATCCCAGGAGAAGAAAGGAGGTTTCGGCAGGACACACTCCCATGGTGTCCCCAGGGCTCCCTGCCCAGGATGGCAGCTGGTGACAGGCCAGTGTCTGTGTCCCTGATGCTGGCTCCTCCTCCCCGGTTTTCCCACAGGAAATGAAGGAGGAGGCCTTGTCTCCTCCAGGGACATCACGCAGATAGACCTGGACATCAACAGGACGTTCGGCAGCAAAATCTTGTTTTGGGACTGCTAGGGGGTGGGGTGAGGCTGCTGAGTCAGGGGGCTTCAGGGCCCCGGGGGAGGCCCAGGGGCTTCTGGGTAGGGAACAGGGGGTTTAAGAGGCCGGGGGAAGCAACAGCAGCCAACAACACACCACTGTATGGTTGGGTGCCTGAGATGACCCCCGTGTCCCAACCCCCGGGGCTTCGGGGATAAGGAGGTCACTACGTTGGTGCCTCTAGGGGTTTCCATGGGAGCTGAACCCCACAGGGGTGAGGGACGGCCCCTTGAAAAGCAGTGGGCTGCGGTGGGGTCCGTGGAGGGCAGTAACTGGACCTGGGGTCCAGGCGGCATGGCCGTGGCTGGAGCAGGACACACATCGATCCGATGAGGGTTGGATGGGTCAGGGTGACACCCATACTCTGTGTTTATATATATCTAAATTCTATGCATTTAATTTGAGACAATTTGCAATTTGTAAACATACATAGTATGATGACCCCCAGATAATGCCCCCAGTCCAGCCAGCGCCCTGCACTGACCACACAGGGCCCCAGGGGCAGGTGTCACAGCAAACCCCAGACTGGGGTCGCCTTTATCTGTAGATGTATCCGTGTGCATCTGAGAGGAAGTGGATGCCTGGTGTTGGCAGGCCCCCCACACCACCCCCTCATTCCCCACCTCCACACCATCCCCCTTCATCATCATCCCCAATGGTATCCCACCTATACCATCCCCCTCACACCCTGACAGCCCCACACAATCCCCACCCACACTATACCCCCACCATTCCCCCTACAACATCCCCCACACTCCACTACCATCATGCCCCTGCCCCCACAACATCAACCCCCACACCATCTGCCCCCAGCAAGGACCCAGTGCAGCTGCCCCCTGTGGGACATACTCAGGCTCACCGGGGTTCTCTGGATACCCTGCTCCCATCAGAAGACCGGGTTTCCCATAGAGTACCCAGGGGTTGCAGGAAAGAGGGAAGGCAGGGAGCCCCCGACAGGGTGGGTGCAGGTGAGTGGTGCAGAGGACCCCCTGTACCCTGCCTCCACCCACTGTCCCTCCTGGAGGGTGGCACACCCTGCATAGGACACCAGCCCCTAACCCAGAGGGACATGGGCTGGCCTGGTCCCAGGCTCTGTGGGGGCTGGGGTGATTTGAGCCCCCCCCAGGCCCAACACAAAGACTAACGGGATCGAGCCCCCCATGGCCCTGGCCAGCCCTGGATTCTGGCCCCAGGAGGAGAGAGCCCTCTCACAGCTGGATGTGGCCTCTTGGGCCCTGGGTGTGCCACACAGATCCAGGTCGCAGACCTAGGGCAGCCCTGGGCATCCCAGAACACCCCAGGTTAGGGAGACAAGGGGTAGGCCAGTGGGCCCCACCCGCACCCACACCAGGAGACATTATCCACCAGGTTCTGGGGCCCCAGGGTGGCCGAGACCAGGGTCCAGCTGCCCTGCAGTGACCCAGCACAGGAGCCCATGAGCTGCAGGTCCAGGTCAGCTCTGCTGTCCTCAGAACTGTCTCTCAGGCTGAAACCTCAGGACATGTCCCCACCTGGAGTCCAAAGATGCTCCCAGGTGGGGGACTCCAGCACCCGCCCCAGCCCCACATGTGATTCTTGCACTACCCAAAAGGACAGAAAGGTCTCCCTCCCCAGGGTAAGGCACGCACCCTCGGCTCTGAGCCCCTTTGCTGTAGAAAGTCAATAAAGTGTTCTGGTGCGAAAATGCACAGCCAGCCTGTTTCTGTGTCTCCCAGTACTTTGTGCAGAGGGCGTGGAGAGACCCCGAGAGAGGAGGAGGGGGTACATCCACGCCCCAAACAGCCCCTGCAGTGGCGCTGCCAGGCACACCCAGCTGACGTCCCCATGTGCCTTCCGGGGGCGGTCAGATGCCAGGGTCAGGCCCCACAGACTTTACTGGGACTCAGCCTGTGCCCCGCAGGCCAGGAGGAGCTGGGACAGAGTGACAGCCAGGGAGGTTCAGGTCACCAGGATCTGTAGAAAGCAACCTGGGAGGTCTGTGCTCCCTCTGTCCAGGGGCCTGGGGCTGGCCGGGTTCTGGGGCACTTCCTCCCCTCCCTGCATCCCTATGCCCATGTGTCTGGGGCACAGAGGGCCAGCGGGGCGGTAGTGTGGCCCTGGAAGGGATGTCAGGACAGCAGTCCCTTGTGTTGTGCCCAAGATTGGGAATCCGAGAAACCACCAAGGAGCCCACACCAATGCAAACTCCCGAGGGTTTCTTTACAACCTGGAGCTTGGGTCCAAGTGCACCCGACACAGAAGGAGGGACTTGCACCCCGAGACTAAAAGGCGTAGCAGTTTTATAGGAGCTAGTGGCCCATGGGAACGCTGAAAGATGCGTAGTCATGTCGGTCCACACACAGGTGGCCGATTGAATTACACTTTACCCTATAGAATCGACTTGAACTGGCCTATTACTTTGGTCAGAATTGGCACGCAGTTTTGTGGGGCACAAAGCAGGGTTACATTGTTTTGAGCCGATTTCTGATTAGGGTGTGCCCAGCGGCTTGAGTCGGATAGGGCAGCGCCTTAAGCCATAAGCAGGTCATGTGGGGTCATAGGGGAGATGGCAGGTGGAGTACAAAATTGAATTAGTTCTGCTCTGCTTGTCCAGGGGAAAGGGACTTTTGTTAAATTTCCTGGGTCCCACACTGCAGCTCACGCACGTGGGCCACCCTCACAAGGTGTACTCAGCGTGCACACCTTGTGGTGCTAGATCTCTCACACCAGAGTGTGGAGGATACCCTCCTTGCCCTAGTGACTAGGGGCTGGGTGAGCATGGGGCTCGGCCTGAAGGCCAGGCAGCACAGGGGACCGAGGAACCCTAGCCCCGTCCCCACCCAGACTCCCAAACACAGGAAACCCCAGGGCTCCCCCCCATTGGCAGCTGGTTTTCAGGAGCTTCCGCCAGGGTGGCCCCGAGGTCTGGCTCCCTGCTGGAGAGGCATCAGGGAGAAGGTAAGCAGCCAGCGCATTGCAAGACACACTGTCGCACATGGGAATATAGCCAATCCGGACCTTCCAGCTCAGCTGACCCTCCAGCGGAAAGTCAATGCAAGAGCGAGCCCCGGGTCTGCCAGGAGAGCCTAGCTAGCCACCCAGCGCCAGCACCAGAAATGATGTTGTGCCAACCATTTCGGCATTTGGGTGATGCAGCCGGAGGATCAGATAGCTGCACGTGATAGCTACATGTGATAGACACACACACACCCCAAAACCAACAAAAGTCTGAATCCCCCAATGTTGTCTAACAGCAGCTGGATGGTTAATTACACCATGCTGCTGTCCCCAATAGGATACATGGAAGACGCAATAAACCATGACTGCAGAGGTGCTGGAGGCACAGAGATGCCTGCTGGGTTACAACAAGGAGCACAGAGGAGCAGGAAGCATCCTACGGAGGGGAGGCCCCTCCTTGGAAAGGAGATCATGTCCCTGTGAAGGCGACAGATGGTGAAATCTGTCCTCCTCCATTTCAGCTTCTGGTTTTCCTCCTAAATGCCATTTTCCTCAATCATAAGACCAAAAATTTATTTTAAGTTTTTAAATTTCTTTTTATTGGAGTTCAATTTGTATGAATTCTTGCTTCAGCAAGGGTGTCATTCAGGAGAGGAGAGATAAAGATTTTCCCAGACAGGCAAAATATAAAGGAGTTCATGACCACTTAACCAGTCCAGTAAGGAATTTTAAGAGAGACTCTTCTAGTGGGGGAAAAAAAGAGACCAAAAGCAACAAAGACTAGAAAATCCCAGAGAACGTCACCAAAAACACCAACTCTTCCGGTAATACAAAGGCACAAATTTCATATCTTTGAATAATCACCCTGAAAGCTGATAGACTAAATGCTCTAATCAAAAGATATAGGGTATCAGAGTGGCTTAAAACACAGGATCCGGGAGGTCTGGGTGGCTCAAGGGGTTGAACATCTGCCTTTGACTCAGGGTGGGATCCTGGAGTCATGGATCGAGTCCCATATTGGGCTCCTGGTGGGGAGTCTACTTCTTTCTCTGCCTAATTTTCTGCCTCTCTCTCTCTATCTCATAAATAAAATCGTTATTAATAAAACAAGATCCATCTGTACGCTGCCTACAAAATGCTCACCTTAGACCTGTAGACACCAGCAGATTGATAGTCAGGGGAGGGAAAATCATCTACCACACTAATGGATAGCAAACGAAAGCTGGAGGACCCATAGTTATAACAGACAAAAGAGATTAGAAACCAAACCCTGGGGGACACCTGGTGGCTCAGTGATTGAGCATCTGCCTTCAGCTCAGGGTGTGATACTGGGATCGCAGGATCAAGTCCCACATCGGCCTCTGTGGGGAGCCTGCCTCTCCTTTTGCCTACATTTCTTCCTCTGCTTCTCTGTGTATCACTCATGAATAAATAAATAAAATATTTAAGTCTCAAAAAGAAAGAACAAATACTGTAAGGAGAGATGAAGAACATTATTTCATAATTAAAAAGACTATCAAGATCAAACAACTAAATATTTATGCTGCCAACATGGGAGTACCTAAATATAGAAACCAATTAACAACAATCATAGAGAAACTCACTGATAATAATAGAATGACAGGGGATTTTAACACCCACTTATGGCAACGGACCGATCATCTATGCAGAAAATCACAGGGGAACAATAGCCTTGACACACTGGACCACAGGGACTCAACAGATATAGTCTGAACATTTCTTCCTAAAGCAGAATACACATTCCTTTCAACTGCACATGGGACATTCGCCAGAACAGATCATATCATGGCCCACAAATCAGCCCTCCACAGGTACAACAGGTACAAGAAGGTTGATATCACACCATGTACATATTTGGAACATGATGCTGTGAAACTCGAAGTCGACAGTAAGAAAAAAAATTGGACAGACCGAAAATACGTGGAGATTATGCACATCCTACTAGAGAATGAATGGAGCAACCAGGAAATTAAAGAGGAAATTTAAAACAAATGAAAATGAAAACATGTTTCTCCAAACCTCTGGGATGTAGAAAAGGCAGTCCTTGGGGAAGTATATAGCAATACAGGCCTACCTCAAGAAACAAGAAGTCTCCAATACACAACCTAACCCTACACCTAAAGGATCCGGGAGGTCTGGGTGGCTAAAGGAGCTGGAAAAGGAATAGGAAACAAAGCCTAAAGCCTACAGAAGAAAGGAAAAAATAAAGATGAGAGCAGAAATAAACAATGCAGAAAAAACAAAACAGTAGAATGGAATAATGAAAATAAGAGCTGGTTCTTCAAATAATTAATAAAACGGATCAAGCCCTAGCCAGCCTTATCAATGAGAAAAGAGAAAACCTAAATAAATAAATCACAAATGAGAAAAGAGAGATCACAATCAACACCAGAAAAATAAGACAATTATAAGGGAATACTATGAAACATTATATGCTAACAAACTGGGAGACCTGGAGGAAATAGACAAATGCCTAGAAATGTGCAAACAAGGAAAACTGAAATAGGAAGAAATAGAAAATATGAACAGTCCCATGAGTAGCAAAGAAATTGAATCAGCAAGGCACCTGGGTGCCTCCATGGTTGAGCATCTGCTTTGGCTCAGGTCATGATCCCGGGGTAGTGGCCGATCACGTTCCATATCAGGCTCCCCGTATGGAGCCTCATTTTCCCTCTGCCTATAACTCTGCCTTTCTGTGTCTCTCATGAATACATAAACAAAATCTTTAAAAAAGAAAAAAGATAAAAAGATGAGAAAGGACCCAAATAAAATCACAAATGAGAAAAGAGAAATAACACCCAACACTAGAGAAATACAAACGATTATAAGAGAACATTATGAAAAATTATAGGCCAGCAACCAAGAACCTGGAAGAACTAGATCAATTCCTGGAAATATATAACATAGCAAAAATGAAAAAGGAAGAAATAAGAATTTGAACCGACAAATAACCAGCAGAGAAATTGAATCAGCAATCAAGAATCTCCCAACAGGAGACGCTTAGATCAATAGAACAGAATGGAAAGCCGAAACAAGATACAAACCTGTAACTCTATGATCCATTAATCGACAACAAGGCAGGAAGGAATATCCAAAGCACAAAGACAGTCTCTTCAACAAACCCTAACCCTGACCCCAGGATAAGAAAAATGGTGTTGGGAAAACCAGGCAGCCAAATGCAGAAGAATGAAACTGGACCACTTTCTTACACCGTATATATAAAAAATAAATTCAAAATGGATTAAAGACCTAAATGTGAGACCTGAAACCATACAAGGAAGATAAGATAGGCAGGAACATCTTTGACATTGGCCATTGGATGTTCTTTCTAGATATGCCTCTGAGGTGAGGGAAACAAAAGCAAAAATACTATTGGGACTTCATCAAATTCAAAAGCTTCCACAAAGTGAAGGAAAAAACCAAACCTAAAAGGCAACATACAAAATGAGAGGAGATATTTGTAAACAACACATCCAATAAAGATTTACTATCTAAAATACATAAAGCAAATATAAATCTCAGCATCCTAAACACAAATTATCCAACTGCAGATGGGCAGAAGACATGAATGGACTTTGTCTCTGACAAGACATCCAGATGGCCACCAGACACACACGGAAAGACACTCAGTGTCACCCATCAGCAGAGAAATGCAAACCACATCCACAATGAGATGTCACCTGACAGCCATCAGAATGGCTAAAATTAACAACACAAGAAACAACAGGTATTGGTGAGGCTATGGAGAAGGGAGAGCCCCCTTACACTCCTGGTGGGCATGCAAAGATGTGCAGCCACTGTGGAAAACAGTGTGGAGGGTCCTCGAAAATTTAAAAATAGGGGATCCCTGGTGGTGCAGCGGTTTGGCGCCTGCCTTTGGCCCAGGGCACGTTGGGATCCCGGTGCATGAAGCCTGCTTCTCCCTCTGCCTGTGCCTCTGCCTCTCTCTCTGTGACTATCATAAAAAAAAATTTTTAAAAGATGTTAAAAATAGAGTTACTCTACCATTCCAAAATTGCACAGCTAGGTATTTATCCTGAGAATACAAAAGTAGTTTAGTAGATTCGTCGAGGGACACGCAGCCCAGTGTTGGTAGCAGCGTTATCAACAACAGCCAATCTGTGGATACACCCCAGATGTCCATCGACAGATGAATGGGAAGAGATGATGTGGTAAATATACACACTGTGACATCACCTGGCCATCAGAAGGGATGAAATGAAGCCATTTACAATGACGTGGGAGAAGTGGAAACGACTTATTCTAAATGAACACAGTCAGACAGATACCAAATACCATACAATTGCATTCACATGTGAATTTTAAGAAACCAAACAAACTGGCAAAGGGGAGGAGAGGGGAATGAGAGAAGCAAACCAAGATACACACTCTTAACCACAGAGAATAAACTAATCAATACCAGAGGAAGGTGGGGGGGGAGGGGAATCAGGGGATGGGGATAGTGGAATTCATCTGTGACCAGTACCAGGCGTTGTATCCAAGGATTGAATCACTATGTGGTAAACCCAAAACTATATCATACTATGTTTACAAACAGGAATTCAAATAAAACTTTAAAATAATAATTGGTAGTATTGATGAAACATGTGCACACAAGAGATAAAAACAGAAAAGCAACTGAAAATCCAAACAAAGAGTCTTTAGGGCCACAAATCCCCTCCTTAGCTCAGCTCAGGAGAAGCCTGCCATGCCTATTCTCACCCCAGCAGAAGCCTGGATTTTGATTCTCTGGGGAGGCCACTGACTTGGTGGAATCAGGCTATCTTTGAACCCAAAACCTAAATAGAGTGCATAAATCTAAACTGCCCAGGATACTAGGAGTCCCAGTGCAGGCATATGCCAAGACCCAAACTCTAACCATACACAGACATAACCCTAACCCTACACTTAAGCCTAATGTTAAATAATCATTTCAACAAGACCTAACACTAATCGAAAACCAAACACAAACCCCAAGACCGAAACAAATTCACTGAACCTTCCTGCCAACCCTCACCCTAACTCCTAAACCTATTCTAAACCCTTAACCCTGACCCCTACCTTAAATCTAAACCTAACCCTAACCTCTAAACCTAAACTTAACTTAATGTACTCAAATCCTATTCCTAACCTTAACCTGTACCCTAACCCTAACGCTCTAATACTAATCCTATCTCATACCCCAAACTGTACCCTAACACATACCCTAAAACAAACCCCTAACCCACTCCCTGACCGTATCTCTAACCCTCTTCCAAAACCATACCCTGACCGTGACCTGACCCTAACCCTAACCCCTAACCAAACACTAACCCTAGCCCTAGACCTAATCCCTATCGTAACCCTAACCCTCGCCCTAACCCTAAACCTGGCCCTAAGTATAACCCTAACCCTTCACCCTAAACCCTAACGCTAACTCACACCCTAACCCTTAACCCTCACTGCAAACCTAAGCCCTACCCTAACTCTAACCATAACCCTAAACCCAAATCCTAACCTCCTGCTCTAATCCCTAGAGCCTAAACCCTAACCCTAACACTAAATCCTGTCCCTTACCCTAACCCCCATCCTAACTCTTAACTACTGACCATTACCCTTATGCCTCACCTAACCTCTAATCCATAACCATAAGCATAATCACTAACCCCTAACATCTACCCTAAGGCTAACAACCAACTTTCCCCCTCCCCTAACCCTACCATTCATTCTACCCTTTCACTTACCCTGTGGTTCTGAGGACTCCCTTCTGATGTGGACATGGCCCCCAACGGCTCCTCCAGAGTCCTCCAGGGGGTCCTGAGGAAGCCGGGCTCCTGTGAGTGTGGACGTGGCCCCACGTGTTCCTGAGTCATAGTCAGCTGGTCCTGAGGACGCCGGGTCTCCTGTCACTGTGGACTATGCCTCACATCGTCTGGAAGCCTCACAGCACGTCGTCAGGAGGCCGCGGGCTCCTGTCAGCCTGGACATGGCCTCACATCCCCCAGAAAACTCACCGCAGGTCCTGAGGAGTCTGTGGGCTCCTGTCAGCATCGACACACCCCCATATGTCCTGAAGCCAAAGTGCAGGTCCTGAGGAGGACGGGGTTCCTGTAAGGGTTGACCTGGCCTCACATTTTCCTCAAGCCTCACCATAAGACCTGAGGAGGCTGGGGGCTCCTGTCAGCATGGATATGGCCCCAAATCTTCCAAAACCTTCACAGTGGGTCCTGAGGAGGCTGGAGACTCCTGTCAGTGTGGATGCGGCACCCACATTTTTCTTAGGCCTCACCACAGGCCCTGACAAGCCTGGGGTTTTCTGTCCGCATGGACGCATCCCCATATTTCCCCAAATCTACACCAGTGATCCTGAGGAAGTCAGCGTCCTGTTGTGTCTATGTGGCCCCAATTCCTCCCGAAACGTCACCGAGTGTTCTGAGGAGGCCGGGGCTCCTGTAACCATGAATGCGGCCCCAGCTTCCAGAAGCCTCAACTTATGTCCTGAGGGGCCCAGGAGCTCCTGCCAGAGTGGACGCGGCACATCTTCCTGAAGCCTCCCCGCAGGTCCTGAGGTGGCTCAGGGGCTCCTGTCAGCATGGATGCGGGCCCACAATTTCCTAAGCCTCCCCGCGGTTCCTGAGGTGGCTCAGGGCTCCTGTCAGTGTGGATGTGGGCCCACATCTTCCTAAAGCCTCACCGCAGGTCCTGAGGAGACCGTGGGTCCTGTCAGCGTGAACGCAGCCCAATTTCCCCCTGAAGACTCTCCGCGGGTCCTGAGGAGGCTGCAGCTCATCGGCGTAGATGAGTCCCAACGTCCTCCTCAGGCCTCCTCAGCACAGGCTGGCTCCTGTTAGTGCAGGCAGATGAGGCCTACTGCGCATGCGCACCCCATGGGAGGGGCCTGGTCTCGGGCAGCCCCTGCTGGACGCTCAGGCACTGCAGGAGGCTGTGCAGGAGGCAGCGGACACTCCAGGGGCGGCACCTGCCTCCTTTCAGGCTCCAGCTGTGGCCTGTTAGCTTCGGAAACGTCTGACTGAAATGGAGCCCAACACCCGGCTTCCCCAGAAATACTAAAGGACAAGGAATTGGAGCCCACAGGATGTGAAATGAAATGTGGACCAGACTTTTATCACGTCCCACAAAACTCACTCAACCCTCTTCCACTGTGGGCGGGACTGCGGGCTGGTGCAGCCGCCCTGGAAACAGTGCGGAGGCTCCTCAGGAAGTTACAAATAGAGCTGCCCTGCGACCAGCAGGTGAACGGCCTGGAGCTCACTCCGAAGATACAGATGCAGTGAGACTCGGGACACCTGCATGTCCCGATGTTCACAGCATCCGGGTCAACAGTAGCCACACTGTGGGAGGATCCTCGGTGTCCTCAGGCAGATGATGGATAAAAAGGATGGGAGATAGATGATGGTCATAGAGAGAGGAATGGTACTCAGCTATCAAAGAGAAGGAAATCTTGCCATTTGCAATGACGTGGATAGAACTAGAGGGATCATGTTAAGTGAAATAAGTCAGGAAAGAGAATGACCGTGTGGTGTCATTCATAGGTGGGATTAAAGAAGCAAAGCAGATAACAACTGTGAAGGGAAGGAAAAACAAATAAGATGAAAACAGATGCAGGAAATACAGACTCTTAATGATAGGAAACAAACTGAGGGTCGTTGGAGGCGGAGGGGTTAACAGGGTACCGGCATGAAGGAGGGCATGTGATGTCACGTGCACTGTGGTTATCTCCAACTGGTGAATCCCTGAATTCTTCCTCTGAAAGTATAATACACTATCCGTTAATTAATTGGGTTTAAATTAAATTAATTTAAAAAATCAGTTAGAGCACATTTCCTTCTGGACTCTCTGTTTTGCTCATTCAGCTTATGACGGGACCACCCGCCGTGGGACTGGTTTGCCTACGTAGGCTCCACGCCTCGTCCTTGGCCCAGCCCAGGGCTAGTACTGACCACCCCTAATATCAGGACAGGAGGTGAGGTCAGGAGTCGGATGCTTAACCAACGGAACCAGCTGGGGGCCCAAGAACCACACTGCTTTATCCTGTGTCTCTGTGACATCGTTTGAAATAGGAAAGTGCTGTGTCCCGCTCTGTCCTGCTTCTCCAATACTGATTTGATGTCGGGGTCATTTCTGGGGGGGGGGGATGGGTGTTATGGGTTTTTTTTTCCTATTTCTAAGACCTGCCACCATGATTTTGATAGGAATGACATTGAAACTGAGGGTGGCTACAGGAACTGTGGACATTTTCACAAGATGAGGCTCCCACCCCACGAGCCCAGGACTGCCTCCCAGAGCCTGGTATGGCTCAGTGCACAAGTCTTGTGCTCCTTTGGTTCAGTCTCATTATTTATTCTCCTTGATGCTCCTGAGAAGGGAGTCACGTCTTTCATTTCCTTCCTGAGTGCTCATTGTCGGGACACAGCAAGGCTACTCTGCTCTGTAGGGAAAGTTTGTGTCCCGTGACGTTACTGAACTCACTCCTTAGTTCTAACAGGTTTTGGTGGAGGCTCCCGGGTTTCCTGTTTCCAGTACCGCGTTTTCAGCATATAGCAACAGTGTGACATACCCCTTCCAGGTGTGGAACCTTTGCTGTTTACAGCTTAATGTCCTAGAAAGCTCCACAATAGAATCAAAACTGAGCCCAGGCCAAGGGCAGGAAGCCCCTATTAGAATGAGAACAGAGCTCAATTTCCTTGAAGGCCCCATATCAAAATGTAAACAGAACTCGAGGAATTGCTCTAGCCCTTCTGGAGGTCCCTGAGACAAGCCGTTAAAACTAAGCTAAAACCCACCTCGGGGTCCAAGTCCCTGCTCCGCTGTGTCGGGTATACTTGGACACAAGCTCAAGCTTATAAATAAACCCTCGTGTGTTTGCATCGGTGTGGGCTTCTCGGTGGTTTCTCGGATTTGCAATCTGGGCACAACACTCTGAGATAAAAAAACAAAACCAAAAGCAGCTCGGACGTAGGCAGAGTGAAAGCAGGGTTCTGAGAGATGAGCTTGGGGGCTCTTCTGTGGAGGGCCTGCAGACTGGGGGTGGGATGCTCAGCCCCAGACCCAGAGGACACAGCGTCCCCACCAGCATCATGCCAAACAGCGCTGAGTCTCAGGGAGCAGCACAGTGCCACCCGCTGGAGGCAAGAGTCACTGAAACCCACCCCGCCACTGACCCCGCAGGTGCATCACCCAGGCAGATGTGCACCTGACAATCAGCGTCATGGGCCATCCCCAGACCCCGCACAGACCACTCGCTGCCAACAAGTTGTCGGACCACAGAGGCTGTAGAGATTCAGCGTTGCCTGGAAAGTAGGGTCTAGCTTCCTTTCTATTTTGTGCTTTATTTTCATTTATTTTCTTTGATTCTATTTTATTAATTGCCTTATTTTAATTTTTATGTATGTACCATATATATTTCTTATTACTTTTTTTTAAAGATTTTATTTATTTATTCATAGAGATGCAGATTGAGAGAGAGAGGCAGAGACACAGGCAGAGGAAGAAGCAGGCTCCATGCAGAGAGCCTGACGTGGGACTCGATCCAGGGTCTCCAAATCACGCCCTGGGCTGCAGGCGGTGCTAAACCGCTGTGCCACTGGGGCTGCCCTTATTTTTACTTTCATGGTACTTTAATTGTGTTTGTTATTTTGGGATTTAGAATCTTTTAACAAGGAGGCCAAAATAATCTGGTGGGGTTTTTTTTTGGGAGGGGGGAGGGAAGTTGTTATTGTTTTTCTTGGTTTTTCTTTTTCTTCCTTTTTTTTTCTGGAAAAAATAATGAGATGGAGACATTCACCTCCATAAAATAACATGAGGTAGTACTCACAGCCAGGAAGTCCATCAATACAAATATATGATGTCTAACTACAGTTTAAAACAATGATTATAAAGATAGCATCTGGGCTGGAAAAAGAGCACAAAAGAAAACTAAAGAATCCCTTACTGTAGAAATAAAAGAACTAAAATTTAGTCGGGCCAACGTTAAAAATTCTATAACTGAGATGCAGTCCCATGTGGAAGCCTTAAAAACAAGGAAACTTATGGACCACAGAGACAGATTTAGGGAACTCAGCCACTTATTAAAACAATAACATTCATGTCATAGGAGACTCAGAAGATGAAGGGAGAGAAAAGGTGGGCCTTGCTCATCCATTAGAAACGACAAATACCCACCATTTGCTTCAACGTGAATGGAAGTGGAAGGTATTATGCTGAGTGAAGTCAATTGGAGAAGGACAAACATTGTATGTTCTCATTCACTTGGGAAATATAAATAATAGTGAAAGGGAATATAGGGGAAGGGAGAAGAAATCTGTGGGAAATATCAGAAAGGGAGACAGAACATAAAGACTCCTAACTCTGAGAAACTAACTAGGGGTGATGGATGGGGAGGAGGGCAGGGGTGGGTGTGAATGTGTGATGGGCACTGAGGGGGGCACTTGATGGGATGAGCACTGAGTGTTATTCTGTATTTTGGCAAATTGAACACCATTAAAAAGTAAATTTATTATTTAAAAGAAAGAAAGAAAGAAAAGAAGAAAGAAAGAAAGAAAGAAAGGAAGAAGAAATAAATAAATAGATAGATAGATAGATAGATAGATAGATAGATAGATAGATAGATAGTGGCACCTGGGTGGCTCAGTCAGTTAAGCTTCTGCCTTAAGTCAGATCATGATCCAGGTCCCAATGTAGGCTCCCTGTTCAGCAGGGAACCTGCTTCTCCCTGTCCATCTGCCCCTCTCACTCATGGTTTTTCTCTCCTCTCTCTCTCTCAAATAAATAAATAACATCTTTGAAAAAGAAACCAAAAAAAAAAAACTCACAAGGAAGAGAAATCTCCCATGTAGAAGAATTTCAAAAAAATTGTGCAGACATTCCACCCTCAAGTTGGTGAGCATAGCTTCCCACTCTTACGTGTGGAATACACATAGTAACTTCCCTCTACAAAATATATTATGAAAAACTTAAAATAATGATAATATGACAATAATAAGAATAACTTAACTACGGAGAAAGATGACCAACACTACCTCAGCAAGATCAGATCGATACCAAGACTGATAAATCATGTTGATAGTATCTATCCTTTATATGATATAATAAAAATGGCAGTATATCTCTGTATATAATCCACAAAAACAGTTCAATCATGAGATAAACAACAGATATGTCCCAACTGAGGGAAATTTTACAAAATACTCTACTTCCCAAAGTGTTCCAGTGCAACAACAAGGAAAGGCTGAAAGACTGTCACAATCCAGAGGAGCCTAAGAAAACAGGAGGACAAATGGAGTGTGATATGAGGGATGGTAACTTAGCAAAAACTAAGGAAATCTGAATAAAGTATCGTCTTTGGTTAATGTGAATATTTTAATATTGATTCATTAGCTAATATTTGTACCGTACTGATATAAGATATCAATCATTGGAGAAACTGAGTGCAAGTGCATGCAAATGCTCTGTACTATCTTCTCAATTTCCCTATAAATCTTTTTTTTTCCTAATAAATAAGATTTATTTTGAAAATTGACTTAAATGAATCAGGCTCCAACTGTGAAGACATTTTAAGAATAGTTTATTTAACTTTTGCCTTATTCTGAAAGAGTTCCCTTGATGGAAACAAAGTAAGAATTTTAGATCAGAAGGAAAGAAAAACACTTATGAACACGTATAATGCCTCCTCATCCTGAAAAGCAGGAAAGGATAATAAATAGCAAAACTCAGATAAAAATACTTCTATTATAATAGACACCATATTGCAAGGGCATTTAAAATTAGCAATGCATAACACTTATTTCCTTGACATTTGTCTTCCAAAGAGTTCCCAGTGTTTCAGTGTCAGTTGAAACAGGGGAAGAATCTCAGGGAAGAATCCTTCACATAATAATAGGACCATTGGTAATAATGTCTCTCAGTTCTTTCCAAATCCATAAAGATGCATTTCCTGAGGAGTGACTGAGCTGTGAAGAAAGAGATGAGAAACCCTCATTCCTCTGAATTACTTGTGTCAGAATATTTTAAGGATAGTACTACGGATAGTAAATTATCCTTCTTAACAGGAAATATGTCTCAGATTGGAATCTGAGCAATCAGATGGGCAGAGAAAAAAGGCTTTGACTGGCTCTTCATCTTTTAAAGATAAAGGACAGCTTTTCTATGTACAAGGTCAGTTGTCAAGATAGCCTTAGGGAATAAGAGTCTGCAGCATCGAATCCCGATGCACAGCCAGTATTCCTGCACCCCAGGTCTTCCTGATCCCAAATCCCTGGGCCTGTCCCCCAACACATGCTGCCAAGCTGAGGTCATTTGCAATTGCTCTCTCAGGAGCTCCGGGGAAGGGGGAAGGAGCTAGATAGGATGGGAGGGGACATAAGGAGGCCGAGAAATTGAAGGTCTTTCCACTTTAAGTTCAGGGTTTGAACAGGTCCATCCATCCCAGGCCCCTGTGAAGAAGAGGTGAAATTTACATTACTTCAGTTACAGGAAAAAAACAAAAGTTTACAGCTTAATGTCCTAAAAGCCCCACAATAGAATAAGAACTAGGCCCACCCCAAGGGCTGGAGGCGCCTATTAGAATCAGAACAGAGGTCAATGCCCTTGAAGGCCCCATATCAAAATGTAAACAGAACTTGATGAATTACTCCAGCCCTTCTGGAGGTCCGAGACAAGTCCTTAAAACTAAGCAAAAACCCACCTCGGGGTCCAAGTCTCTGCTCCTCTGTGTCGGGTGTACTTGGACACAAACCTGAGTTTGGAAATCAACCCTTGTGTGTTTGCATCAGTGTCAGCTCCGTAGTGGTTTCTAGGATTCGCAATCTAGGGCACAACACCCCCATGTCCCCTCCCACCTGGGCTGAACCCCTATCCCCTCCCACCCAGGCTGACACTCAGTCACCTCCCCGCCCACAACAGCTGGGCACAGGCCCTCCACAGATCCCACGGGTACGGTGGGCACTTCCGCCATCCCTGGCCTCCCAGAGGAAGGAAGGTTTCGGCAGTACACACTCCCATGGTGGCCCCAGGGCTCCCTGCCCTGCACGGCAGCTCGTGAGAAGTCGGGGTCGGTGTCCCTGATGCCTGCTCCTCCTCCCCAGTTTTCCCACAGGAAATGAAGGAGGAGGCCCTGGTCTCCTCCAGGGACATCACGCAGGTAGACTTGGACGTCAACAGGACGTTCGGCACCACCATATTTTGGGATGCCTAGGGGGTCGGGTGAGGCTGCTGGGCCTGGAGGCTTCGGGGGCTTTGGGGCCCTGAGGGAGGCCCGGGTCCGTCTGGGTAGGGAAAATGGGGCTTCTGAGGCCGGGGGGAGCAATAGAAGCCAAAAACACACTGCTCCATGGTAGGATGCTGGGGATGACTCCCGTGCCCACACTCCTGGTGCCTCGGGGATGAGGAGGCCAGTAGGATGGGGCCTTCAGGTGTTGCCATGGGAGCTGAAGACCAAAGAGGAGAGGGACGGCCCCCTGAGAAGCAGGGGATGGGGTGGGGGACGTGGGGGGAGGAACCGGACCTGGTGGCCAGGCTGCATGGCCACGGCTGTAGCAGGACAAACATTGATCCCATGAGGGTCAGACGGGTCAGAGTGACACCCACTCTCGATGCTTTATATTATTCTAAATACGATGCATTTAATTTGAGACAATTTGCAATTTGAAAACATACATAGTATAATGATCCCCAGATAATGCTGCTGGTCCAGCCAGGGCAGGGGCAGGTGTCACTGCAAACCCCAGACTAGTCGCCTTTAACTGTAGACGTCTCCTTGTGCATCTTAGAGGAAGGAGATGCCCTGTGTCCGCAGGGCCCCCACGACATCCCCCTCATTCCCCACTCCCACACCATCCCCCTACATCATCATCCCCAATGGCATCCCACCTACACCATCCCCCTCACACCCACACAGACCCACAAAATCCCACTCACACTATACCCCAACACCATCACCCCTACACCATTCCCCACACTCCACCACCATCATAACCTTGCCCCCACACCATCCACCACCACACCAGGACCCGGTGCAGGTGCTCCCTGTGGGACATGCTCAGACTCCCCGGGGTTCTCTGGATACCCTGCTCCCATCAGAAGCCTGGGTGTCCCATAGAAAACCCAGAGGTTGCAGGGAGGAGGGAAGACAGGGAGCCCCCAACAGGGTGGGTGCAGGTGAGTGGTGCAGAGGACCCACTGTGCCCTGCCTCCGCCCACTGTCCCTCATTTAGCGTGGCACACCCTGCACAGGACACCAGTCCCTAACCCATGGGGATCTGAGCTGGCCTGGCCCTGGGCTCTGTGGGGGCTGGGGTGATTTGAGCCTCCGACCCAGGCCCAACACAAAGACTAATGGGATCCAGCCCACATGGCCCTGGCCAGGCCTGGATTCTGACCCCAGGCTGAGTGAGCCCTCTCACAGCTGGATGTTGACTCCTGGACCCTGGGGTAGGATGGTGGGCCCCACCCACACCCACACCAGGAGGCAGGCTCCTCCAGGTTTTGGGGCCCCAGGGAGCCCAAGGCCGGGGTCCAGCTGCCCTGTGGGGTCCCAGCGCAGAAGTCCATGAGCTGCAGCTCCAGGTCAGCTCTGCTGTCCTCAGAACCATCTCTCAGACTGAAACCTCAGGACACACGCCCCCACCCAGAGTCCACACATGCTCCCAGGTGGGGGACTCCAGCACCTGCCCCCAACCCATGTCATTCTTGCCCTCCACTAAAGGACAGAAAGGTCTCCCTCCCCAGGGGAAGGCAGCACCCTCGGCTCTGAGCCCGTTTACTGTAAAAAGTCAATAAAGTGTTGTGGTGCGAAAATGCACAGCCAGCCCGTTTCTGTGTCTCCCAGAACACTGTTCACGGGGCATGGAGAGACCCCCAGAGAGGAGGACGGTGTACCACCTAGGCCCCACCAGCCCCTGCAGGGGCGCCACGACAACACCCAGCTGACGTCCCCACGTGACTTCCACTGGTGGCCAGATGCCAGGGTCAAGATGCAACAGACTTTACTGGGACTCAGGCTGCGCCCCGCGGGCCAGGACAGCATGGGACAGAGTGATAGCCAGGAAGCCTCAGGTCACTAGGGTCTGTGCAAAGCTACCCGGAGGTCTGTGCTCCCTCTGTCCAGGAGGCTGTGGCTGGCTGGGTGTGGGGCACTTCCTCCCCTCCCCGCATTCCCTTGACTGTGTGCCTGGGGCAGAGAGGGCCTTCAGGGCGGTCAGCATGGCCCTAGAAGGGATGTCAGGACAGTAGGCCCTTGTGTTGTGCCCAACATTGTGAATCTGAGAAACCACTGAGGAGCCAACACCAATGCAAACTCCCAAGGGTTTCTTTACAAGCTGGAGCTTGTGTCCAAGTGCACCCGACACAGTGGAGCAGGGACTTGGACCCCGAGACTAAAAGGCGTAGCAGCTTTATAGGGGCCAGTGGCCCATGGGATATGCAGAAAGTTGCACAGTCATGTCGGTTCACAAGCAGGTGGCCGATTGAATTACACCTTACCCTATAGTATCCACTTGAGCTGGTCTATTACTTTGGTCAGAATCGCTGCGGGGTTTTGGCGGGCACAAAGCACAGTTACATTGTTATGAGCAGATTTCCAATTAGGGTGTGTCAAGCAGCCTGACTAGGGTGGGGCAGCGCCTTAAGCAATAATCAGGTCATGTCGGGGTCATAGGAGAAGTGGCGGGTATAGCACAAAATGGAATCAGTCCTGCTCTGCTTGTCCAGGGGTAGGGGATTTTTGTTAAATTTCCTGGGTCCCACACTTGCAGCTCATGCACCTGGGCCACCCTCACCAGGTGGACTCAGCCTGCACACCTTGTGGTGCTGGATATCTCACACCAGCTTATGGAGGGCACCCTCCTCACCCTAGTGAGTAGGGGCTGGGTGAACATGGGGTTCGGCCTGAAGGCCAGGCAGCACAGCAGACCGAGGAACCCCAGCCCTGTCCCCACCCTGACTCCCACACACAGGCAGCCCCAGGGCTCCCCGCCATGGGCAACTGGCTCCTCAGGAGCTCCCCCCAGAGCGGCCCCAATGTCTGGCTCCCTGCTGGAGAGGCATCGGGGAGAAGAGAAGCACCCGGCGCTTGGCGGGACCCAATCCAGGTCATGGGAATGTGGTCAAGCCGGAATTTCCAGCTCAGCTGACCCTCCAGGTGAAAGTCATTGCATGAGCGAGCACAGAGTCGGCCAGGAGACCCCAGCTAGCCACCCAGCTCCAGCACCAGAAATGATGTTGTGCCAACCATTTCGGCATTTGGGTGACCCAGCCAGAGGATCCGATAGCTGCACATGATAGCTGCATGTGATAGACACACACACACACGCCAAAACCAACAAAAGTCAGAATCCCCCCATTGTTGTCAAACAGTAGCTGGATGATTCCATACACGATGCTGTGGTCCCCAAAAGGATACATGGAAGATGGTATAAACCACAACTGCAGAGGTGTCAGAGGTACGGAGATGTGCCTGGAGGGTTCCAACAAGGAGCGCAGAGGGGAAGGAAGCATCCTACGGAGGGGGGCCCTCCTAGGAAAGGACACCAGGTCCCTGTGAAGGCTTCGGAGGGTGAAATCTGTCCTTCTCCCTTTCAGCTTCTGATTTTCCGCCTAAATGCCATTTTCCTCAATCATAATAGCAAAAATTTATTTTATGTTTTTAAATTTCTTTTTATAGGAGTCCAATTCATATGAATTCTTTCTTCAGCAAGGGTGTCATTCAGGATAGAAGGATAGATAAAGATTTCCCAGACAGGCAAAGTATAAAGGAGTTCATGACCACTAAACCAGTCCAGTAAGGAATTTTAAGAGGGATTTTTCTAGTGGGCGAAAAAAAGAGACCAAAAGCAACAAAGACTAGAAAGGACCAGAGAACGTCACCAGAGACACCAACTCTACCGGTAACACAAAGACAATAAGTTCATATTTTTCAATAATCACTCTGAATGCTGATAGAATAATTGGTCCAATCAAAAGATATAGGGTATCAGAGTAGCTTAAAAAACAGGATCCGGGATGCCTGGGTGGCTCAGGGGTTGAGCCTCTGCCTTTGACTCAGGGTGTGATCCAGGAGTCTGGGATCCAGTTCCATATTGGGCTCCTGGTGGGGAGCATGCTTTTCTCTCTGCCTAATTTTCTGCTTCTCTCTCTCTCTCTCTCTCTCTCTCTCTCTCTCTCTCTCACATAAATAAAATTGTTATTAAAAAAACAAGATCCATCAGTATGCTGCCTACAAGATGCTCACCTTAGACCTATAGACATCAGGAGATTGAAAGCCAGGGGATGGAAAATCATCTATCATGGTAATGGATTTCAAACGAAAGCTGGAGGACCCATACTTATATCAGACTAACTAGATTTGAAACCAAACCCAGGGGGACACCTGGTGGCTCAGTGGTTGAGCATCTGCCTTCAGCTCAGGGTGTGATCTTGGGATCCCAGGACCGAGTCGCACATCAGCCTCCCTGTGTGGAACCTGCCTCTCCTTCTGTCTATGTTTCTGCCTATGCTTCTTTGTGTATCTCTCATGAATAAATAAATAAAATATTTACATTTCAAAAAAGAAAGAACAAATACTGTAAGAAGAGATGAAGAAGGGCATTATTTCATAATTAAAAAGACTATCAAGATCAAACAACTAAATATTTATGCTGCCAAAATGGGAGTACCTAAATATAGAAACCAATTAACAACAAACTTACAGGAACCCACTGATAATAACACAATGACAGCGGATTTTCACACCCACTTATGGCAATGGACCGATCATCTATACTGAAAATCAACAAGGGAACAATAGCCTTGACACACTGGACCACAGGGACTCAACAGATATACTCTGAACATTTCAACCTAAAGCAGAGTACACATTCCTTTCAAGTGCACATGGGACATTCTCCAGAACAGATCATATCATGGCCCACAAATCAGCCCTCAACAGGTACAACAGGTACAAGAAGGTTGATATCCCACCCTGTACATTTTCGGACCATGACACTATGAAACTCGAAGTCGACAGTAAGAAAAAATTTGGACAGACCAAAAATACGTTGAGTTTATGATCATCCTACTAGAGAATGGAGCAACCAGGAAATGAAAGAGGAAATTTAAAACAAATGAAAATGAAAACATGTTTCTCCAAGCCTCTTGGATGCAGCAAAGGCAGTCCTAAGAGGGAAGTACATATCAATACAGGCCTATCTCAAGAAACAAGAAGTCTCCAATACACAGCCTAACCCTACACCTTAAGGAGCTGGAGAAGGAATAGCAAACACAGCCTAAAGCTTATAGAAGAGGGAAAAAATAAAGATGAGAACAGAAATAAACAATACAGAAACAACGAAGCAGTAGAATGGAATAACGAAACAGAGATGGTTCTTCAAAATAAATAATAAATTGAATCAAGCCCTAGCCAGCCTTATCAATGAGAAGAGAGAAAACCCTAAATAAATAAAATCACAAATGAGAGAAGAGAGATCACAATCAACACCAGAAAAATAAGACAACTATAAGAGAACACTATGAAAGATTATACGCTAACAAACTGGGAGACCTGGAAGAAATGGACAAATCCCTAGAAATGTGCAAACGAGGAAACCTAATTAGGAAGAAATAGAAAATGTGAACAGACATATAACAAACAAAGGAACTGAATCAGCAAGGCACCTGGGTGCCTCATTGGTTGAGCATCTGCTTTGGCTCAGGTCATGATCCCAGGGTCCTGGGGGATCACGTCCCACATCAGGCTCCCTGCATGGAGCCTCATTTTCCCTCTGCCTATACCTCGGCCTCCCTGTGTCTCTCATGAATACATAAATAAAATCTTTTAAAAAGAACAAAGATAAAAAAGAGAACGGTCCCAAATCAAATCACAAAGGAAAAGAGAAATAACAACCAACACTAGAGAAATACAAATGATTATAAGAGAACATTATGAAAAATTATATGCCAGCAACCAAGAACCTGGAAGAAATAGATCAATTCCTGGAAATATATAACATAGCAAAAATGAAAAGGAAGAAATAAGAAACTTGAACAGACAGATAACCAGCAAAGAATTTGAATCAGCATTCAAGGATCTCCCGACCATAGACGCTTAGATCAATAGAACAGAATGGAAAGCCGAAACAAGATACAAACCTGTAACTCTATGATCCATTAATCGACAACAAGGCAGCAAGGAATATCCAAAGGCACAAAGATAGTCTCTTCAACAAACCCTAACCCTGACCCCAGGTTAAGAACAAATGGTTTTCGGAAAACCAGGCAGCCACATGCAGAAGAATGAAACTGGACCACTTTCTTACACCATATATATAAAAAATGAATTCAAAATGGATGAAAGACCTAAATGTGAGACCTGAAACCATACAAAGAAGAAAAGATAGGCAGCAACGTCTTTGACATTGGCCATTGGATCTTCTTTCTAGATATGCCTCTGAGGTGAGGGAAACAACCTGAAATCTGGCATTGTGATGCCCCCAGATATGGTTTTCTTTTTTAAAATTCCCCTGGCTATTCGGGGTCTTTTCTGATTCCACACAAATCTTAAAATAATTTGTTCTAACTCTCTGAAGAAAGTCCATGGTATTTGATAGGGATTGCATTAAACGTGTATATTGCCCTGGGTAACATTGACATTTTCACAATATTAATTCTGCCAATCCATGAGCATGGAATATTTTTTCCATCTCTTTGTGTCTTCCTCAATTTCTTTCAGAAGTGTTCTATAGTTTTGAGGGTATAGATCCTTTACATCTTTGGTGAGGTTTATTCCTAGGTATCTTATGCTTTTGGGTGCAATTGTAAGTGGGATTGACTCCTTAATTTCTCTTTCTTCAGTCTCATTGTTAGTGTATAGAAATGCCACTGACTTCTGGGCATTGATTTTTGTATCCTGCCACGCTACCGAATTGCTGTATCATCAAGACAGTGTGGTACTGGCACAAAAAACAGACACATAGATCAGTGGAACAGAATAGAGAATCCAGAAGTGGACCCTGAACTTTATGGGCAACTAATATTCGATAAAGGAGGAAAGACTATCCATTGGAAGAAAGACAGTCTCTTCAATAAATGGTGCTGGGAAAATTGGACATCCACATGCAGAAGAATGAAACTAGACCACTCTCTTTCACCATACACAAAGATAAACTCAAAATGGATGAAAGATCTAAATGTGAGACAAGATTCCATCAAAAATCCTAGAGAAGAACACAGGCAACACCCTTTTTGAACTCGGCCATAGTAACTTCTTGCAAGATACATCCACAAAGGCAAAGAAACCAAAAGCAAAAAATGAACTATTGGGACTTCATCAAGATAAGAAGCTTTTGCACAGCAAAGGATACAGTCAAACAAAACTCAAAAGACAACCTACAGAATGGGAGAGAAGATATTTGCAAATGACATATCAGATAAAGGGCTAGTTTCCAAGATCTATAAAGAACTTATTAAACTCAACACCAAAGAAACAAACAATCCATCATGAAATGGGCAAAAGACATGAACAGAATCTCACAGAGGAAGACATAGACATGGCCAACATGCATATGAGAAAATGCTCTGCATCACTTGCCATCAGGGAAATACAAATCAAAACTACATGAGATACCACCTCACACCAGTGAGAATGGGGAAAATTAACAAGGCAGGAAACAACAAATGTTGGAGAGAGGACTGCGGAGAAAAGGGAACCCTCTTACACTGTTGGGTGGGAATGTGAACTGGTGCAGCCACTCTGGAAAACTGTGTGGAGGTTCCTCAAACAGTTAAAAATCTACCTGCCCTGAGGTGAGGGGAAAACAAAAGCAAAATACTATTGGGACTTCATCAAATTGAAAAGCTCTGCAAAGTGAAGGAAACACCCAAGCTAAAAGGCAACATACAGGAGGAGGGGCAGATGGCGGAAGGAGTTAGGGTCCGCAAGTCCACCTGTACCCACCAAATTACTTAGGAACCTTCAAACATCCTGAAAAATCTACGAATTCAGCCTGAGATTTAAAAGAGACCAGATCGAATGCTACAGTATGAAAAGTTTGTGCTTCTATCAAGGTTGGAAGACGGGGAAAGAAATAAAGAACAAGGGCATCCAAGGGAGGGCCTGCAAAGAGCCAGGCTATGGCCACAGCGAGTGCCCCCTGGTCAGGAGAGCTCTGTCCCAGAGAAGCAGGAGCTACACCACCTTCCAGGGTGGAATTGGGCCCGCAGGGAGTCAGAGCAGGACCTTGGAGGGTGGGGATGCCTCGGGTTCCCTGGGCACTAACAGACACCTGCATTCCCAGGAGAGTGCACTGATCTCATAGGGGTACAGGGCACATGCATTGACCCCAGAGCAGCTCCAAGGG
>NW_023329919.1:0-28725 GCF_011100685.1 Canis lupus familiaris | reverse complement strand
CTTTAGAAGCCAAGGGTACCAGCAGGCTGGATGTGGAGGTACAGGCCATAAGCTCAACTCTCAGAAGTGTGTATGCATGGGAGGCAGATGTCTGCTACCCGCTCGACATGGGATTTGGAACCTAGCTACACTCTGGTTGAGAAAGCCGTTGGAAATCGCTGTATTCAACTCAGATACACGGGAGTTCAGGCCCAGTGCTCACACATGCTTTTCCCGCAACCTCTCCCAGCCACTAACATTAGGATGTTAGCAGCTACTCCTACAGTCAGGCAGATGCGGGAGGGTTCTGCCCTGTCCTCAGCTCTCACAGGGAAGCATGTCTTGAAGCCAGCTGTCAACTAGCTGCATTCCTATGGCAGTGAGAAGGTAGCAGTATCTGAGTCAGGAGGTTCCAAGATTACCACTCTACTGCACCTGGGATACCCTCCAGGTCTGCATTGTTACTGTCTCAGAAGCCTCTGGCAATCGTCTCTGGTGAAGACTGTGAAACTCACTCTGCAGGCAGTGTGGAACTGTGAGGGACTGAGGGTGAGCTCAACTCTCAGAAGTAAGATGCTTTTGGACAAGGCGTTCAGCTACCTCTCACGTATGGAACTTAGTATGTAGCACCAGTCTACCACAGAATTACTAGGAAATCGTGAATTGAGCTTGGAGGCACTAGTCTTGTGTGCCGGGTGATTCCAATTACCTCTCCCAGCACTTCCGTCAAACAGCGAGCCTAGGCCTTTTAGAAGCCAAGGGTACCAGCAGGCTGGATGTGGAGGTACAGGCCATAAGCTCAACTCTCAGAAGTGTGTATGCATGGGAGGCAGATGTCTGCTACCCCCTACATGGGATTTGGAACCTAGCTACACTGTGATTGAAAAGGCCTAGGAAATCGCTGTATTCAACTCAGATACACGGGAGTTGAGGCCCAGTGCTCACACATGCTTTTCGCGCAACCTCTCCCAGCCACTAACATATGGATGTTAGCAGCTACTCCTACAGTCAGGCAGGATGCGGGAGGGTTCTGCCCTGTCCTCAGCTCTCACAGGGAAGCATGTCTTGAAGCCAGCTGTCAACTAGCTGCATTCCTATGGCAGTGAGAAGGTAGCAGTACTCTGAGTCAGGAGGTTCCAAGATTACCACTCTACTGCACCTGGAGATACCCTCCAGGTCTGCATTGTTACTTGTACTCAGAAGCCTCTGGCAATCGTCTCTGGTGAAGACGTGTGAAACTCACTCTGCAGGCAGTGTGGAACTGTGAGGGACTGAGGTGAGCTCAACTCTCAGAAGTAAGATGCTTTTGGACAAGGCGTTCAGCTACCTCTCATATGGAACTTAGTATGTAGCAGTCTACCACAAGAATTACTGGGAAATCGTGAATTGAGCTTGGAGGCACTCGTCTTGTGTGCCGGGAGATTCCAATTACCTCTCCCAGCACTTCCGTCAAACAGCGAGCCTAGGCCTTTTAGAAGCCAAGGGTACCAGCAGGCTGGATGTGGAGGTACAGGCCATAAGCTCAACTCTCAGAAGTGTGTATGCATGGGAGGCAGATGTCTGCTACCCACTCGGACATGGGATTTGGAACCTAGCTACACTCTGATTGAGAAAGCCGTTGGAAATCGCTGTATTCAACTCAGATACACGGGAGTTCAGGCCCAGTGCTCACACATGCTTTTCCCGCAACCTCTCCCAGCCACTAACATTAGGATGTTAGCAGCTACTCCTACAGTCAGGCAGGATGCGGGAGGGTTCTGCCCTGTCCTCAGCTCTCACAGGGAAGCATGTCTTGAAGCCAGCTGTCAACTAGCTGCATTCCTATGGCAGTGAGAAGGTAGCAGTATTCTGAGTCAGGAGGTTCCAAGATTACCAGTCTACTGCACCTGGGGATACCCTCCAGGTCTGCATTGTTACCCTGCGTCTCAGAAGCCTCTGGCAACGTCTCTGCTGAAGACTGCGAAACTCACTCTGCAGGCAGTGTGGAACTGTGAGGGACTGAGGCTGAGCTCAACTCTCAGAAGTAAGATGTTTTGGACAAGGCGTTCAGCTACCCTCTCACGTATGGAACTTAGTATGTAGCACCAGTCTACCACAGGAATTACTAGGAAATCGCTGAACTGAGCTTGGAGGCACTAGTCTTGTGTGCCGGGTGATTCCAATTACCTCTCCCAGCACTTCCGTCAAACAGCGAGCCTAGGCCTTTTAGAAGCCAAGGGTACCAGCAGGCTGGATGTGGAGGTACAGGCCATAAGCTCAACTCTCAGAAGTGTGTATGCATGGGAGGCAGATGTCTGCTACCCACTCGACATGGGATTTGGAACCTAGCTACACTCTGGTTGAGAAAGCCGTTGGAAATCGCTGTATTCAACTCAGATACACGGGAGTTCAGGCCCAGTGCTCACACATGCTTTTCCCGCAACCTCTCCCAGCCACTAACATTAGGATGTTAGCAGCTACTCCTACAGTCAGGCAGGATGCGGGAGGGTTCTGCCCTGTCCTCAGCTCTCACAGGGAAGCATGTCTTGAAGCCAGCTGTCAACTAGCTGCATTCCTATGGCAGTGAGAAGGTAGCAGTACTCTGAGTCAGGAGGTTCCAAGATTACCACTCTACTGCACCTGGAGATACCCTCCAGGTCTGCATTGTTACTTGTACTCAGAAGCCTCTGGCAATCGTCTCTGGTGAAGACGTGTGAAACTCACTCTGCAGGCAGTGTGGAACTGTGAGGGACTGAGGTGAGCTCAACTCTCAGAAGTAAGATGCTTTTGGACAAGGCGTTCAGCTACCTCTCACATATGGAACTTAGTATGTAGCACCTGTCTACCCCAAGAATTACTGGGAAATCGTGAATTGAGCTTGGAGGCACTCGTCTTGTGTGCCGGGAGATTCCAATTACCTCTCCCAGCACTTCCGTCAAACAGCGAGCCTAGGCCTTTTAGAAGCCAAGGGTACCAGCAGGCTGGATGTGGAGGTACAGGCCATAAGCTCAACTCTCAGAAGTGTGTATGCATGGGAGGCAGATGTCTGCTACCCGCTCGTACATGGGATTTGGAACCTAGCTACACTCTGGTTGAGGAAAGCCGTTGGAAATCGCTGTATTCAACTCAGATACACGGGAGTTCAGGCCCAGTGCTCACACATGCTTTTCCCGCAACCTCTCCCAGCCACTAACATTAGGATGTTAGCAGCTACTCCTACAGTCAGGCAGGATGCGGGAGGGTTCTGCCCTGTCCTCAGCTCTCACAGGGAAGCATGTCTTGAAGCCAGCTGTCAACTAGCTGCATTCCTATGGCAGTGAGAAGGTAGCAGTACTCTGAGTCAGGAGGTTCCAAGATTACCAGTCTACTGCACCTGGGATACCCTCCAGGTCTGCATTGTTACCCTGTCTCAGAAGCCTCTGGCAAACGTCTCTGTGAAGACTGCGAAACTCACTCTGCAGGCAGTGTGGAACTGTGAGGGACTGAGGTGAGCTCAACTCTCAGAAGTAAGATGCTTTTGGACAAGGCGTTCAGCTACCCTCTCACGTATGGAACTTAGTATGTAGCACCAGTCTACCACAGAATTACTAGGAAATCGTGAATTGAGCGAGGAGGCACTAGTCTTGTGTGCCGGGTGATTCCAATTACCTCTCCCAGCACTTCCGTCAAACAGCGAGCCTAGGCCTTTTAGAAGCCAAGGGTACCAGCAGGCTGGATGTGGAGGTACAGGCCATAAGCTCAACTCTCAGAAGTGTGTATGCATGGGAGGCAGATGTCTGCTACCCGCTCGACATGGGATTTGGAACCTAGCTACACTCTGGTTGAGGAAAGCCGTTGGAAATCGCTGTATTCAACTCAGATACACGGGAGTTCAGGCCCAGTGCTCACACATGCTTTTCCCGCAACCTCTCCCAGCCACTAACATTAGGATGTTAGCAGCTACTCCTACAGTCAGGCAGGATGCGGGAGGGTTCTGCCCTGTCCTCAGCTCTCACAGGGAAGCATGTCTTGAAGCCAGCTGTCAACTAGCTGCATTCCTATGGCAGTGAGAAGGTAGCAGTATTCTGAGTCAGGAGGTTCCAAGATTACCTCTACTGCACCTGGGATACCCTCCAGGTCTGCATTGTTACTGTCTCAGAAGCCTCTGGCAACTCTGGTGAAGACGTGCGAAACTCACTCTGCAGGCAGTGTGGAACTGTGAGGGACTGAGGTGAGCTCAACTCTCAGAAGTAAGATGCTTTTGGACAAGGCGTTCAGCTACCTCTCACATATGGAACTTAGTATGTAGCACCAGTCTACCACAGGAATTACTGGGAAATCGTGAACTGAGCTTGGAGGCACTCGTCTTGTGTGCCGGGAGATTCCAATTACCTCTCCCAGCACTTCCGTCAAACAGCGAGCCTAGGCCTTTTAGAAGCCAAGGGTACCAGCAGGCTGGATGTGGAGGTACAGGCCATAAGCTCAACTCTCAGAAGTGTGTATGCATGGGAGGCAGATGTCTGCTACCCGCTCGACATGGGATTTGGAACCTAGCTACACTCTGGTTGAGGAAAGCCGTTGGAAATCGCTGTATTCAACTCAGATACACGGGAGTTCAGGCCCAGTGCTCACACATGCTTTTCCCGCAACCTCTCCCAGCCACTAACATTAGGATGTTAGCAGCTACTCCTACAGTCAGGCAGGATGCGGGAGGGTTCTGCCCTGTCCTCAGCTCTCACAGGGAAGCATGTCTTGAAGCCAGCTGTCAACTAGCTGCATTCCTATGGCAGTGAGAAGGTAGCAGTATTCTGAGTCAGGAGGTTCCAAGATTACCAGTCTACTGCACCTGGATACCCTCCAGGTCTGCATTGTTACCCTGCGTCTCAGAAGCCTCTGGCAACGTCTCTGTGAAGACTGCGAAACTCACTCTGCAGGCAGTGTGGAACTGTGAGGGACTGAGGCTGAGCTCAACTCTCAGAAGTAAGATGCTTTTGGACAAGGCGTTCAGCTACCTCTCATATGGAACTTAGTATGTAGCACCTGTCTACCACAGAATTACTGGGAAATCGTGAATTGAGCTTGGAGGCACTAGTCTTGTGTGCCGGGAGATTCCAATTACCTCTCCCAGCACTTCCGTCAAACAGCGAGCCTAGGCCTTTTAGAAGCCAAGGGTACCAGCAGGCTGGATGTGGAGGTACAGGCCATAAGCTCAACTCTCAGAAGTGTGTATGCATGGGAGGCAGATGTCTGCTACCCGCTCGACATGGGATTTGGAACCTAGCTACACTGGTTGAGGAAAGCCGTTGGAAATCGCTGTATTCAACTCAGATACACGGGAGTTCAGGCCCAGTGCTCACACATGCTTTTCCCGCAACCTCTCCCAGCCACTAACATTAGGATGTTAGCAGCTACTCCTACAGTCAGGCAGGATGCGGGAGGGTTCTGCCCTGTCCTCAGCTCTCACAGGGAAGCATGTCTTGAAGCCAGCTGTCAACTAGCTGCATTCCTATGGCAGTGAGAAGGTAGCAGTATTCTGAGTCAGGAGGTTCCAAGATTACCAGTCTACTGCACCTGGGATACCCTCCAGGTCTGCATTGTTACCTGCGTCTCAGAAGCCTCTGGCAACGTCTCTGTGAAGACTGCGAAACTCACTCTGCAGGCAGTGTGGAACTGTGAGGGACTGAGGCTGAGCTCAACTCTCAGAAGTAAGATGCTTTTGGACAAGGCGTTCAGCTACCTCTCACGTATGGAACTTAGTATGTAGCAGTCTACCACAGGAATTACTAGGAAATCGCTGAACTGAGCTTGGAGGCACTAGTCTTGTGTGCCGGGTGATTCCAATTACCTCTCCCAGCACTTCCGTCAAACAGCGAGCCTAGGCCTTTTAGAAGCCAAGGGTACCAGCAGGCTGGATGTGGAGGTACAGGCCATAAGCTCAACTCTCAGAAGTGTGTATGCATGGGAGGCAGATGTCTGCTACCCACTCGGACATGGGTTGGAACCTAGCTACACTGTGATTGAAGAAGCCGTTGGAAATCGCTGTATTCAACTCAGATACACGGGAGTTCAGGCCCAGTGCTCACACATGCTTTTCCCGCAACCTCTCCCAGCCACTAACATTAGGATGTTAGCAGCTACTCCTACAGTCAGGCAGGATGCGGGAGGGTTCTGCCCTGTCCTCAGCTCTCACAGGGAAGCATGTCTTGAAGCCAGCTGTCAACTAGCTGCATTCCTATGGCAGTGAGAAGGTAGCAGTTCTGAGTCAGGAGGTTCCAAGATTACCACTCTACTGCACCTGGAGATACCCTCCAGGTCTGCATTGTTAACTGTCAGAAGCCTCTGGCAATCTCTGGTGAAGACGTGTGAAACTCACTCTGCAGGCAGTGTGGAACTGTGAGGGACTGAGGGTGAGCTCAACTCTCAGAAGTAAGATGCTTTTGGACAAGGCGTTCAGCTACCTCTCACATATGGAACTTAGTATGTAGCACCTGTCTACCACAAGAATTACTGGGAAATCGTGAATTGAGCTTGGAGGCACTCGTCTTGTGTGCCGGGAGATTCCAATTACCTCTCCCAGCACTTCCGTCAAACAGCGAGCCTAGGCCTTTTAGAAGCCAAGGGTACCAGCAGGCTGGATGTGGAGGTACAGGCCATAAGCTCAACTCTCAGAAGTGTGTATGCATGGGAGGCAGATGTCTGCTACCCGCTCGTACATGGGATTTGGAACCTAGCTACACTCTGTTGAGGAAAGCCGTTGGAAATCGCTGTATTCAACTCAGATACACGGGAGTTCAGGCCCAGTGCTCACACATGCTTTTCCCGCAACCTCTCCCAGCCACTAACATTAGGATGTTAGCAGCTACTCCTACAGTCAGGCAGATGCGGGAGGGTTCTGCCCTGTCCTCAGCTCTCACAGGGAAGCATGTCTTGAAGCCAGCTGTCAACTAGCTGCATTCCTATGGCAGTGAGAAGGTAGCAGTATTCTGAGTCAGGAGGTTCCAAGATTACCAGTCTACTGCACCTGGGGATACCCTCCAGGTCTGCATTGTTACGTCTCAGAAGCCTCTGGCAAACGTCTCTGTGAAGACTGCGAAACTCACTCTGCAGGCAGTGTGGAACTGTGAGGGACTGAGGCTGAGCTCAACTCTCAGAAGTAAGATGCTTTTGGACAAGGCGTTCAGCTACCTCTCACGTATGGAACTTAGTATGTAGCAGTCTACCACAGAATTACTAGGAAATCGTGAACTGAGCTTGGAGGCACTAGTCTTGTGTGCCGGGTGATTCCAATTACCTCTCCCAGCACTTCCGTCAAACAGCGAGCCTAGGCCTTTTAGAAGCCAAGGGTACCAGCAGGCTGGATGTGGAGGTACAGGCCATAAGCTCAACTCTCAGAAGTGTGTATGCATGGGAGGCAGATGTCTGCTACCCACTCGACATGGGATTTGGAACCTAGCTACACTCTGATTGAAGAAGCCGTTGGAAATCGCTGTATTCAACTCAGATACACGGGAGTTCAGGCCCAGTGCTCACACATGCTTTTCCCGCAACCTCTCCCAGCCACTAACATTAGGATGTTAGCAGCTACTCCTACAGTCAGGCAGCATGCGGGAGGGTTCTGCCCTGTCCTCAGCTCTCACAGGGAAGCATGTCTTGAAGCCAGCTGTCAACTAGCTGCATTCCTATGGCAGTGAGAAGGTAGCAGTACTCTGAGTCAGGAGGTTCCAAGATTACCACTCTACTGCACCTGGAGATACCCTCCAGGTCTGCATTGTTACTTGTACTCAGAAGCCTCTGGCAACGTCTCTGTGAAGACGTGTGAAACTCACTCTGCAGGCAGTGTGGAACTGTGAGGGACTGAGGTGAGCTCAACTCTCAGAAGTAAGATGCTTTTGGACAAGGCGTTCAGCTACCTCTCACATATGGAACTTAGTATGTAGCACCTGTCTACCACAGAATTACTGGGAAATCGTGAATTGAGCTTGGAGGCACTAGTCTTGTGTGCCGGGTGATTCCAATTACCTCTCCCAGCACTTCCGTCAAACAGCGAGCCTAGGCCTTTTAGAAGCCAAGGGTACCAGCAGGCTGGATGTGGAGGTACAGGCCATAAGCTCAACTCTCAGAAGTGTGTATGCATGGGAGGCAGATGTCTGCTACCCGCTCGTACATGGGATTTGGAACCTAGCTACACTCTGGTTGAGGAAAGCCGTTGGAAATCGCTGTATTCAACTCAGATACACGGGAGTTCAGGCCCAGTGCTCACACATGCTTTTCCCGCAACCTCTCCCAGCCACTAACATTAGGATGTTAGCAGCTACTCCTACAGTCAGGCAGGATGCGGGAGGGTTCTGCCCTGTCCTCAGCTCTCACAGGGAAGCATGTCTTGAAGCCAGCTGTCAACTAGCTGCATTCCTATGGCAGTGAGAAGGTAGCAGTATTCTGAGTCAGGAGGTTCCAAGATTACCAGTCTACTGCACCTGGGATACCCTCCAGGTCTGCATTGTTACTGCGTCTCAGAAGCCTCTGGCAACGTCTCTGTGAAGACTGCGAAACTCACTCTGCAGGCAGTGTGGAACTGTGAGGGACTGAGGGTGAGCTCAACTCTCAGAAGTAAGATGTTTTGGACAAGGCGTTCAGCTACCTCTCACGTATGGAACTTAGTATGTAGCACCTGTCTACCACAGAATTACTAGGAAATCGCGTGAACTGAGCTTGGAGGCACGTCTTGTGTGCCGGGTGATTCCAATTACCTCTCCCAGCACTTCCGTCAAACAGCGAGCCTAGGCCTTTTAGAAGCCAAGGGTACCAGCAGGCTGGATGTGGAGGTACAGGCCATAAGCTCAACTCTCAGAAGTGTGTATGCATGGGAGGCAGATGTCTGCTACCCGCTCGACATGGGATTTGGAACCTAGCTACACTCTGGTTGAGGAAAGCCGTTGGAAATCGCTGTATTCAACTCAGATACACGGGAGTTCAGGCCCAGTGCTCACACATGCTTTTCCCGCAACCTCTCCCAGCCACTAACATTAGGATGTTAGCAGCTACTCCTACAGTCAGGCAGGATGAGGGAGGGTTCTGCCCTGTCCTCAGCTCTCACAGGGAAGCATGTCTTGAAGCCAGCTGTCAACTAGCTGCATTCCTATGGCAGTGAGAAGGTAGCAGTACTCTGAGTCAGGAGGTTCCAAGATTACCAGTCTACTGCACCTGGGATACCCTCCAGGTCTGCATTGTTACCTGCGTCTCAGAAGCCTCTGGCAACGTCTCTGCTGAAGACTGCGAAACTCACTCTGCAGGCAGTGTGGAACTGTGAGGGACTGAGGCTGAGCTCAACTCTCAGAAGTAAGATGTTTTGGACAAGGCGTTCAGCTACCCTCTCACGTATGGAACTTAGTATGTAGCACCAGTCTACCACAGAATTACTAGGAAATCGCTGAACTGAGCTTGGAGGCACTAGTCTTGTGTGCCGGGTGATTCCAATTACCTCTCCCAGCACTTCCGTCAAACAGCGAGCCTAGGCCTTTTAGAAGCCAAGGGTACCAGCAGGCTGGATGTGGAGGTACAGGCCATAAGCTCAACTCTCAGAAGTGTGTATGCATGGGAGGCAGATGTCTGCTACCCACTCGGACATGGGAGTTGGAACCTAGCTACACTGTGATTGAGAAGCCATTGGAAATCGCTGTATTCAACTCAGATACACGGGAGTTCAGGCCCAGTGCTCACACATGCTTTTCCCGCAACCTCTCCCAGCCACTAAAAGGATGTTAGCAGCTACTCCTACAGTCAGGCAGGATGCGGGAGGGTTCTGCCCTGTCCTCAGCTCTCACAGGGAAGCATGTCTTGAAGCCAGCTGTCAACTAGCTGCATTCCTATGGCAGTGAGAAGGTAGCAGTACTCTGAGTCAGGAGGTTCCAAGATTACCACTCTACTGCACCTGGAGATACCCTCCAGGTCTGCATTGTTAACTTGTACTCAGAAGCCTCTGGCAATCGTCTCGTGAAGACGTGTGAAACTCACTCTGCAGGCAGTGTGGAACTGTGAGGGACTGAGGTGAGCTCAACTCTCAGAAGTAAGATGTTTTGGACAAGGCGTTCAGCTACCTCTCATATGGAACTTAGTATGTAGCACCTGTCTACCACAGAATTACTAGGAAATCGTGAATTGGGATTGGAGGCACTCGTCTTGTGTGCCGGGAGATTCCAATTACCTCTCCCAGCACTTCCGTCAAACAGCGAGCCTAGGCCTTTTAGAAGCCAAGGGTACCAGCAGGCTGGATGTGGAGGTACAGGCCATAAGCTCAACTCTCAGAAGTGTGTATGCATGGGAGGCAGATGTCTGCTACCCGCTCGTACATGGGATTTGGAACCTAGCTACACTCTTGGTGAGGAAAGCCGTTGGAAATCGCTGTATTCAACTCAGATACACGGGAGTTCAGGCCCAGTGCTCACACATGCTTTTCCCGCAACCTCTCCCAGCCACTAACATTAGGATGTTAGCAGCTACTCCTACAGTCAGGCAGATGCGGGAGGGTTCTGCCCTGTCCTCAGCTCTCACAGGGAAGCATGTCTTGAAGCCAGCTGTCAACTAGCTGCATTCCTATGGCAGTGAGAAGGTAGCAGTACTCTGAGTCAGGAGGTTCCAAGATTACCACTCTACTGCACCTGGGATACCCTCCAGGTCTGCATTGTTACTGTACTCAGAAGCCTCTGGCAATCGTCTCTGGTGAAGACTGAAACTCACTCTGCAGGCAGTGTGGAACTGTGAGGGACTGAGGTGAGCTCAACTCTCAGAAGTAAGATGCTTTTGGACAAGGCGTTCAGCTACCTCTCATATGGAACTTAGTATGTAGCACCTGTCTACCACAAGAATTACTGGGAAATCGTGAATTGAGCTTGGAGGCACCGTCTTGTGTGCCGGGAGATTCCAATTACCTCTCCCAGCACTTCCGTCAAACAGCGAGCCTAGGCCTTTTAGAAGCCAAGGGTACCAGCAGGCTGGATGTGGAGGTACAGGCCATAAGCTCAACTCTCAGAAGTGTGTATGCATGGGAGGCAGATGTCTGCTACCCGCTCGTACATGGGATTTGGAACCTAGCTACTCTGTGGAAAGCCGTTGGAAATCGCTGTATTCAACTCAGATACACGGGAGTTCAGGCCCAGTGCTCACACATGCTTTTCCCGCAACCTCTCCCTGCCACTAACATTAGGACGTTAGCAGCTACTCCTACAGTCAGGCAGATGCGGGAGGGTTCTGCCCTGTCCTCAGCTCTCACAGGGAAGCATGTCTTGAAGCCAGCTGTCAACTAGCTGCATTCCTATGGCAGTGAGAAGGTAGCAGTATTCTGAGTCAGGAGGTTCCAAGATTACCAGTCTACTGCACCTGGGATACCCTCCAGGTCTGCATTGTTACCCTGCGTCTCAGAAGCCTCTGGCAACGTCTCTGCTGAAGACCTGCGAAACTCACTCTGCAGGCAGTGTGGAACTGTGAGGGACTGAGGCTGAGCTCAACTCTCAGAAGTAAGATGTTTTGGACAAGGCGTTCAGCTACCTCTCACGTATGGAACTTAGTATGTAGCACCAGTCTACCACAGGAATTACTAGGAAATCGTGAACTGAGCTTGGAGGCACTAGTCTTGTGTGCCGGGTGATTCCAATTACCTCTCCCAGCACTTCCGTCAAACAGCGAGCCTAGGCCTTTTAGAAGCCAAGGGTACCAGCAGGCTGGATGTGGAGGTACAGGCCATAAGCTCAACTCTCAGAAGTGTGTATGCATGGGAGGCAGATGTCTGCTACCCACTCGACATGGGATTTGGAACCTAGCTACACTGTGATTGAAGAAGCCGTTGGAAATCGCTGTATTCAACTCAGATACACGGGAGTTCAGGCCCAGTGCTCACACATGCTTTTCCCGCAACCTCTCCCAGCCACTAACATTAGGATGTTAGCAGCTACTCCTACAGTCAGGCAGGATGCGGGAGGGTTCTGCCCTGTCCTCAGCTCTCACAGGGAAGCATGTCTTGAAGCCAGCTGTCAACTAGCTGCATTCCTATGGCAGTGAGAAGGTAGCAGTACTCTGAGTCAGGAGGTTCCAAGATTACCACTCTACTGCACCTGGGATACCCTCCAGGTCTGCATTGTTAACTGCGTCTCAGAAGCCTCTGGCAATCGTCTCTGTGAAGACTGTGAAACTCACTCTGCAGGCAGTGTGGAACTGTGAGGGACTGAGGCTGAGCTCAACTCTCAGAAGTAAGATGTTTTGGACAAGGCGTTCAGCTACCTCTCACGTATGGAACTTAGTATGTAGCACCAGTCTACCACAGAATTACTAGGAAATCTGAACTGAGCTTGGAGGCACTAGTCTTGTGTGCCGGGTGATTCCAATTACCTCTCCCAGCACTTCCGTCAAACAGCGAGCCTAGGCCTTTTAGAAGCCAAGGGTACCAGCAGGCTGGATGTGGAGGTACAGGCCATAAGCTCAACTCTCAGAAGTGTGTATGCATGGGAGGCAGATGTCTGCTACCCGGACATGGGATTTGGAACCTAGCTACACTCTGTTGAGGAAAGCCGTTGGAAATCGCTGTATTCAACTCAGATACACGGGAGTTCAGGCCCAGTGCTCACACATGCTTTTCCCGCAACCTCTCCCAGCCACTAACATTAGGATGTTAGCAGCTACTCCTACAGTCAGGCAGGATGCGGGAGGGTTCTGCCCTGTCCTCAGCTCTCACAGGGAAGCATGTCTTGAAGCCAGCTGTCAACTAGCTGCATTCCTATGGCAGTGAGAAGGTAGCAGTACTCTGAGTCAGGAGGTTCCAAGATTACCAGTCTACTGCACCTGGGATACCCTCCAGGTCTGCATTGTTACTGCGTCTCAGAAGCCTCTGGCAACGTCTCTGTGAAGACTGCGAAACTCACTCTGCAGGCAGTGTGGAACTGTGAGGGACTGAGGTGAGCTCAACTCTCAGAAGTAAGATGCTTTTGGACAAGGCGTTCAGCTACCTCTCACGTATGGAACTTAGTATGTAGCACCAGTCTACCACAGAATTACTAGGAAATCGTGAATTGAGCTTGGAGGCACTAGTCTTGTGTGCCGGGTGATTCCAATTACCTCTCCCAGCACTTCCGTCAAACAGCGAGCCTAGGCCTTTTAGAAGCCAAGGGTACCAGCAGGCTGGATGTGGAGGTACAGGCCATAAGCTCAACTCTCAGAAGTGTGTATGCATGGGAGGCAGATGTCTGCTACCCACTCGGACATGGGATTTGGAACCTAGCTACACTGTGATTGAGAAGCCGTTGGAAATCGCTGTATTCAACTCAGATACACGGGAGTTCAGGCCCAGTGCTCACACATGCTTTTCCCGCAACCTCTCCCAGCCACTAACATAGGATGTTAGCAGCTACTCCTACAGTCAGGCAGGATGCGGGAGGGTTCTGCCCTGTCCTCAGCTCTCACAGGGAAGCATGTCTTGAAGCCAGCTGTCAACTAGCTGCATTCCTATGGCAGTGAGAAGGTAGCAGTACTCTGAGTCAGGAGGTTCCAAGATTACCACTCTACTGCACCTGGGATACCCTCCAGGTCTGCATTGTTACTGTCTCAGAAGCCTCTGGCAACGTCTCTTGTGAAGACTGTGAAACTCACTCTGCAGGCAGTGTGGAACTGTGAGGGACTGAGGCTGAGCTCAACTCTCAGAAGTAAGATGCTTTTGGACAAGGCGTTCAGCTACCTCTCACATATGGAACTTAGTATGTAGCACCAGTCTACCACAGAATTACTAGGAAATCGTGAATTGAGCTTGGAGGCACTCGTCTTGTGTGCCGGGAGATTCCAATTACCTCTCCCAGCACTTCCGTCAAACAGCGAGCCTAGGCCTTTTAGAAGCCAAGGGTACCAGCAGGCTGATGTGGAGGTACAGGCCATAAGCTCAACTCTCAGAAGTGTGTATGCATGGGAGGCAGATGTCTGCTACCCGCTCGTACATGGGATTTGGAACCTAGCTACACTCTGGTTGGAAAGCCGTTGGAAATCGCTGTATTCAACTCAGATACACGGGAGTTCAGGCCCAGTGCTCACACATGCTTTTCCCGCAACCTCTCCCAGCCACTACATAAGGATGTTAGCAGCTACCCTACAGTCAGGCAGGATGCGGGAGGGTCTGCCCTGTCCTCAGCTCTCACAGGGAAGATGTCTGAAAGCCAGCAGGTCACTGTAGCTGCATTCCTATGGCAGTGAGAAGGTAGCAGTATTCTGAGTCAGGAGGTTCCAAGATTACCAGTCTACTGCACTTGGGGATACCCTCCAGGTCTGCATTGTTACCCTGCGTCTCAGAAGCCTCTGGCAAACGTCTCTGATCTGAAGACCTGCGAAACTCACTCTGCAGGCAGTGTGGACCTGTGAGGGACTGAGGCCTGAGCTTCAACTCTCAGAAGTAAGCTGGTTTTGGCACAAGGCGTTCAGCACCCTCTCACGTATGGAACTTATATGTAGCACAGTCTACCACAGGAATTACTAGGAAATCCCTGAACTGAGCTTGGAGGCACTAGGTCTTGTGTGCCGGCGTGATTCCAATTACCTCTCCCAGCACTTCCGTCAAACAGCGAGCCTAGGCCTTTTAGAAGCCAAGGGTACCAGCAGGCTGGATGTGGAGGTACAGGCATAAGCTCAACTTCAGAAGTGTGTATGCATGGGAGGCAGATGTCTGCTCCCCACTCGGACATGGATTGGAACTAGCTACACTGTGATTGCAGAAGCCATTGGAAATCGCTGTATTCAACTCAGATACACGGGGAGTTCAGGCCCAGTGCTCACACATGCTTTTCACCAACCTCTCCCAGCCACTAACATAAGGATGTTAGCAGCTACTCCTACAGTCAGGCAGGTATGCGGGAGGGTTCTGCCCTGTCCTCAGCTCTCACAGGGAAGCATGTCTTGAAGCCAAGCTGTAAACAGCTGCATTCCTATGGCACTGAGAACGGTAGCAGTACTCTGAGGTCAGGGAGGTTCCAAGATTACCAGTCTACTGCACCTGGAGATACCCTCCAGGTCTGCATTGTTAACTTGTCCTCAGAAGCCTCTGGCAATCGTCTCTGGTGAAGACGTGTGAAACTCACTCTGCAGGCAGTGTGGAAACTGTGAGGGATGAGGCTGAGCTCAACTTCAGAAGTAAGATGCTTTTGGACAAGGCGTTCAGCTACCCTCTCACCTATGGAACTTAGTATGTAGCACCCGTCTACCACAGAAATTACTGGGAAATCGTGAATTGAGCTTGAGGCACTCGTCTTGGTGCCGGGAGATTCCAATTACCTCTCCCAGCCTTCCGTCAAACAGCGAGCCTAGGCCTTTTAGAAGCCAAGGGTACCAGCAGGCTGGATGTGGAGGGTACAGGCCATAGCTCAACTTCAGAAGTGTGTATGCCTGGGAGGCAGATGTCTGCTACCCAGCTCGTACATGGGATTTGGAACCTAGCTACACTCTGGTTGAGGAAAAGCGTTGGAAATCGCTGTATTCAACTCAGATACACTGGGAGTTTTCAGGCCCAGTGCTCAACACATGCTTTTCCCGCAACCTCCCCAGCCACTAACATAGGATGTTAGCAGCTACTCCTACAGTCAGGAGGGATGCGGGAGGGTTCTGCCCTGTCCTCAGCTCTCACAGGGAAGCATGTCTTGAAGCCAGCTGTCAACTAGCTGCATTCCTATGGCAGTGAGAAGGTAGCAGTATTCTGAGTCAGGATGGTTCCAAGATTACCATTCTACTGCACCTGGGGATACCCTCCAGGTCTGCATTGTTACCCTGCGATCTCAGAAGCCTCTGGCAAACGTCTCTGGTGAAGACCTGCGAAAACTCACTCTGCAGTCAGTGTGGAACTGTGAGGACTGAGGCGGAGCTCAACTCTCAGAGTAAGATGGCTTTTGGACAAGGCGTTCAGCTAACCTCTCACATATGGAACTTAGTATGTAGCCACCTGTCTACCACAGAATTACTAGGGAAATCGTGAATGGAGCTTGGAGGCACTCGTCTTGTGTTGCCGGGTAGATTCCAATTACCTCTCCCAGCACTTCCGTCAAACAGCGAGCCTAGGCCTTTTAGAAGCCAAGGGTACCAGCAGGCTGGATGTGGAGGTACAGGCCATAAGCTCAACTCTCAGAGTGTGTATGCATGGGAGGCAGATGTCTGCTACCCACTCGGACATGGGAGTTGTGAACCCTAGCTACACTCTGTGATGAAGATAGCCATTGGAAATCGCTGTATTCAACTCAGATACACGGGAGTTCAGGCCCAGTGCTCACACATGCTTTTCCCGCAACCTCTCCCAGCCACTAACATGTAGGATGTTAGCAGCTACTCCTACAGTCAGGCAGCATGCGGGAGGGTTCTGCCCTGTCCTCAGCTCTCTCAGGAAGCAGTCTTGAAGCCAGCTAGCTGTCAACTAGCTGCATTCCTATGGCAGTGAGAAGGTAGCAGGTATTCTGAGTCAGGAAGGTTCCAAGATTACAGTCTACTGCACCTGGGGATACCCTCCAGGTCTGCATTGTTACCTGCGTCTCAGAAGCCTCTGGCAAACATCTCTGCTTGAAGACCTGCGAACTCACTCTGCAGGCAGTGTGGAACTGTGAGGGACTGAGGGCTGAGACTCAACTCTCAGAAGTAAGATGGTTTTGGACAAGGCGTTCACGCTACCCTCTCACGTATGGAACTTAGTATGTAGCACCAGTCTACCCATCAGGAATTACTAGGAAATCGCTGAACTGAGCTGGAGCGCACTCGTCTTGTGTGCCGGGGTGATTCCAATTACCTCTCCCAGCACTTCCGTCAAACAGCGAGCCTAGGCCTTTTAGAAGCAAGGGTACCAGCAGGCTGGATGTGGATGGTAAGGCCTAAGCTCAAATTCAGAAGGTGTGTATGCATGGGAGGCATGATGTCTGCTACCCACTCGGACATGGGAGTTGGACTCCTAGCTACACTGTGATTGAGGAAGCCATTGGAAATCGCTGTAGATTCAACTCAGATACACGGGAGTTCAGGCCCAGTGCTCACACATGCTTTTTCCCGCAACCTCTCAAGCCACTAACATAGGATGTTAGCAGCTACTCCTACAGTCAGGCAGGATGCCGGGGGAGGGTTCTGCCCTGTCCTCAGCTCTCACGGGACGCAGTCTTGAAGCCAGCTGTCAACTAGCTGCATTCCTATGGCAGTGAGAAGGTAGCAGTACTCTGAGTCAGGAGGTTCCAAAGATACCACTCTACTGCATCCTGGGGATACCCTCCAGGTCTGCATTGTTAACTTGTACTCAGAAGCCTCTGGCAATCGTCTTGGTGAAGACGTGTGAAACTCACTCTGCAGGCAGTGTGGAAGTGTGAGGGGCCTGAGGGTGGCTCAACTCTCAGAAGTAAGATGCTTTTGGACACGGCGTTCAGCTACCTCTCACATATGGAACTTAGTATGTAGCACCCTGTCTACCACAAGATAATTACTGGGAAATCGTGAATTGAGCTGTGGCAGGCACTCGTCTTGTGTGCCTGGGAGATTCCAATACCCTCTCCCAGCACTTCCGTCAAACAGCGAGCCTAGGCCTTTTAGAAGCCAAGGGTACAGCAGGCTGGATGTGGAGGTACAGGCCATAAGCTCAACTCTCCGAAGTGTGTATGCATGGTAGGCAGATGTCTGCCTACCCCGATCGATACATGGTATTTTGCGAACCTAGCTAACTCTGGTTGAGGAAAGCCGTTGGAATCGCTGTATTCAACTCAGATACAACGGTAGTTCAGCCCAGTGCTCACACATGCTTTTCCCGCAACCTCTCCCAGCCACTAACATTAGGATGTTAGCAGCTACTCCTACAGTCAGGCCGCATGGGGAGGGTTCTGCCCTCGTCCTCGCATCTCACAGGAAGCATGTCTTGACGCCAGCTTGTTCAACTAGCTGCATTCCTATGGCAGTTGAGAACGGTAGCAGTTAGTCTGAGTCAGGCAGTTACCAGAATTACACAGTCATACTAGCCCACTGGGGATTTACCCTCCAGAGTCTGCATTGTTACCCTGCGTCTCAGCAGCCTCTGGGCCAACGTCTCTGCTGAAGATCCTGCGACCCCGAAACTCACTCTGCCGGACAGTGTGGAACTGTGCGGACTGAGCGCTGAGCTCAACCTTCAGAAGTAAGATGGTTTTGGACAAGGCGTTCAGCTACCCTCTCACGTATGGAACTTAGTATGTAGCACCAGTCTACCACAGGAATTACTAGGAAATCGCTGAACTGAGCTTGGAGGCACTAGTCTTGTGTGCCGGGTGATTCCAATTACCTCTCCCAGCACTTCCGTCAAACAGCGAGCCTAGGCCTTTTAGAAGCCAAGGGTACCAGCAGGCTGGATGTGGAGGTACAGGCCATAAGCTCAACTCTCAGAAGTGTGTATGCATGGGAGGCAGATGTCTGCTACCCACTCGGACATGGGAGTTGGAACCTAGCTACACTGTGATTGAGAAGGCCAGTTGGAAATCGCTGTATTCAACTCAGATACACGGGAGTTCAGGCCCAGTGCTCACACATGCTTTTCCCGCAACCTCTCCCAGCCACTAACATTAGGATGTTAGCAGCTACTCCTACAGTCAGGCAGGATGCGGGAGGGTTCTGCCCTGTCCTCAGCTCTCACAGGGAAGCATGTCTTGAAGCCAGCTGTCAACTAGCTGCATTCCTATGGCAGTGAGAAGGTAGCAGTACTCTGAGTCAGGAGGTTCCAAGATTACCACTCTACTGCACCTGGAGATACCCTCCAGGTCTGCATTGTTAACTTGTACTCAGAAGCCTCTGGCAATCGTCTCTGGTGAAGACGTGTGAAACTCACTCTGCAGGCAGTGTGGAACTGTGAGGGACTGAGGGTGAGCTCAACTCTCAGAAGTAAGATGCTTTTGGACAAGGCGTTCAGCTACCTTCTCACATATGGAACTTAGTATGTAGCACCTGTCTACCACAAGAATTACTGGGAAATCGTGAATTGAGCTTGGAGGCACTCGTCTTGTGTGCCGGGAGATTCCAATTACCTCTCCCAGCACTTCCGTCAAACAGCGAGCCTAGGCCTTTTAGAAGCCAAGGGTACCAGCAGGCTGGATGTGGAGGTACAGGCCATAAGCTCAACTCTCAGAAGTGTGTATGCATGGGAGGCAGATGTCTGCTACCCGCTCGTACATGGGATTTGGAACCTAGCTACACTCTGGTTGAGGAAAGCCGTTGGAAATCGCTGTATTCAACTCAGATACACGGGAGTTCAGGCCCAGTGCTCACACATGCTTTTCCCGCAACCTCTCCCAGCCACTAACATTAGGATGTTAGCAGCTACTCCTACAGTCAGGCAGGATGCGGGAGGGTTCTGCCCTGTCCTCAGCTCTCACAGGGAAGCATGTCTTGAAGCCAGCTGTCAACTAGCTGCATTCCTATGGCAGTGAGAAGGTAGCAGTATTCTGAGTCAGGAGGTTCCAAGATTACCAGTCTACTGCACCTGGGGATACCCTCCAGGTCTGCATTGTTACCCTGCGTCTCAGAAGCCTCTGGCAAACGTCTCTGCTGAAGACCTGCGAAACTCACTCTGCAGGCAGTGTGGAACTGTGAGGGACTGAGGCTGAGCTCAACTCTCAGAAGTAAGATGCTTTTGGACAAGGCGTTCAGCTACCCTCTCACGTATGGAACTTAGTATGTAGCACCAGTCTACCACAGGAATTACTAGGAAATCGCTGAACTGAGCTTGGAGGCACTAGTCTTGTGTGCCGGGTGATTCCAATTACCTCTCCCAGCACTTCCGTCAAACAGCGAGCCTAGGCCTTTTAGAAGCCAAGGGTACCAGCAGGCTGGATGTGGAGGTACAGGCCATAAGCTCAACTCTCAGAAGTGTGTATGCATGGGAGGCAGATGTCTGCTACCCACTCGGACATGGGATTGGAACCTAGCTACACTCTGATTGAGGAAAGCCGTTGGAAATCGCTGTATTCAACTCAGATACACGGGAGTTCAGGCCCAGTGCTCACACATGCTTTTCCCGCAACCTCTCCCAGCCACTAACATTAGGATGTTAGCAGCTACTCCTACAGTCAGGCAGGATGCGGGAGGGTTCTGCCCTGTCCTCAGCTCTCACAGGGAAGCATGTCTTGAAGCCAGCTGTCAACTAGCTGCATTCCTATGGCAGTGAGAAGGTAGCAGTACTCTGAGTCAGGAGGTTCCAAGATTACCAGTCTACTGCACCTGGAGATACCCTCCAGGTCTGCATTGTTACCCTGCGTCTCAGAAGCCTCTGGCAACGTCTCTGCTGAAGACCTGCTGAAACTCACTCTGCAGGCAGTGTGGAACTGTGAGGGACTGAGGCTGAGCTCAACTCTCAGAAGTAAGATGCTTTGGACAAGGCGTTCAGCTACCCTCTCACGTATGGAACTTAGTATGTAGCACCAGTCTACCACAGAATTACTAGGAAATCGCTGAACTGAGCTTGGAGGCACTAGTCTTGTGTGCCGGGTAGATTCCAATTACCTCTCCCAGCACTTCCGTCAAACAGCGAGCCTAGGCCTTTTAGAAGCCAAGGGTACCAGCAGGCTGGATGTGGAGGTACAGGCCATAAGCTCAACTCTCAGAAGTGTGTATGCATGGGAGGCAGATTTCTGCTACCCACTCGGACATGGGATTTGGAACCTAGCTACACTGTGATTGAAGAAGGCCAGTTGGAAATCGCTGTATTCAACTCAGATACACGGGAGTTCAGGCCCAGTGCTCACACATGCTTTTCCCGCAACCTCTCCCAGCCACTAACATTAGGATGTTAGCAGCTACTCCTACAGTCAGGCAGGATGCGGGAGGGTTCTGCCCTGTCCTCAGCTCTCACAGGGAAGCATGTCTTGAAGCCAGCTGTCAACTAGCTGCATTCCTATGGCAGTGAGAAGGTAGCAGTACTCTGAGTCAGGAGGTTCCAAGATTACCAGTCTACTGCACCTGGGGATACCCTCCAGGTCTGCATTGTTACCCTGCGTCTCAGAAGCCTCTGGCAACGTCTCTGTGAAGACCGTGCGAAACTCACTCTGCAGGCAGTGTGGAACTGTGAGGGACTGAGGCTGAGCTCAACTCTCAGAAGTAAGATGCTTTTGGACAAGGCGTTCAGCTACCCTTCTCACGTATGGAACTTAGTATGTAGCACCTGTCTACCACAGGAATTACTAGGAAATCGCTGAATTGAGCTTGGAGGCACTAGTCTTGTGTGCCGGGAGATTCCAATTACCTCTCCCAGCACTTCCGTCAAACAGCGAGCCTAGGCCTTTTAGAAGCCAAGGGTACCAGCAGGCTGGATGTGGAGGTACAGGCCATAAGCTCAACTCTCAGAAGTGTGTATGCATGGGAGGCAGATGTCTGCTACCCAGCTCGTACATGGGATTTGGAACCTAGCTACACTCTGGATTGAAGGAAAGGCCGTTGGAAATCGCTGTATTCAACTCAGATACACGGGAGTTCAGGCCCAGTGCTCACACATGCTTTTCCCGCAACCTCTCCCAGCCACTAACATAAGGATGTTAGCAGCTACTCCTACAGTCAGGCAGGATGCGGGAGGGTTCTGCCCTGTCCTCAGCTCTCACAGGGAAGCATGTCTTGAAGCCAGCTGTCAACTAGCTGCATTCCTATGGCAGTGAGAAGGTAGCAGTACTCTGAGTCAGGAGGTTCCAAGATTACCACTCTACTGCACCTGGAGATACCCTCCAGGTCTGCATTGTTAACTTGTACTCAGAAGCCTCTGGCAATCGTCTCTGGTGAAGACGTGTGAAACTCACTCTGCAGGCAGTGTGGAACTGTGAGGGACTGAGGGTGAGCTCAACTCTCAGAAGTAAGATGCTTTTGGACAAGGCGTTCAGCTACCTTCTCACATATGGAACTTAGTATGTAGCACCTGTCTACCACAAGAATTACTGGGAAATCGTGAATTGAGCTTGGAGGCACTCGTCTTGTGTGCCGGGAGATTCCAATTACCTCTCCCAGCACTTCCGTCAAACAGCGAGCCTAGGCCTTTTAGAAGCCAAGGGTACCAGCAGGCTGGATGTGGAGGTACAGGCCATAAGCTCAACTCTCAGAAGTGTGTATGCATGGGAGGCAGATGTCTGCTACCCGCTCGTACATGGGATTTGGAACCTAGCTACACTCTGGTTGAGGAAAGCCGTTGGAAATCGCTGTATTCAACTCAGATACTCGGGAGTTCAGGCCCAGTGCTCACACATGCTTTTCCCGCAACCTCTCCCAGCCACTAATAGGATGTTAGCAGCTACTCCTACAGTCAGGCAGGATGCGGGAGGGTTCTGCCCTGTCCTCACCTCTCACAGGGAAGCATGTCTTGAAGCCAGCTGTCAACTAGCTGCATTCCTATGGCAGTGAGAAGGTAGCAGTATTCTGAGTCAGGAGGTTCCAAGATTACCAGTCTACTGCACCTGGGATACCCTCCAGGTCTGCATTGTTACCCTGCGTCTCAGAAGCCTCTGGCAAACGTCTCTGCTGAAGACCTGCGAAACTCACTCTGCAGGCAGTGTGGAACTGTGAGGGACTGAGGCTGAGCTCAACTCTCAGAAGTAAGATGCTTTTGGACAAGGCGTTCAGCTACCCTTCTCACGTATGGAACTTAGTATGTAGCACCAGTCTACCACAGGAATTACTAGGAAATCGCTGACTGAGCTTGGAGGCACTAGTCTTGTGTGCCGGGTGATTCCAATTACCTCTCCCAGCACTTCCGTCAAACAGCGAGCCTAGGCCTTTTAGAAGCCAAGGGTACCAGCAGGCAGGATGTGGAGGTACAGGCCATAAGCTCAACTCTCAGAAGTGTGTATGCATGGGAGGCAGATGTCTGCTACCCGCTCGTACATGGTTTTGGAACCTAGCTACACTCTGGGTTGAGGAGAAGCCGTGTGGAAATCGCTGTATTCAACTCAGATACACGGGAGTTCAGGCCCAGTGCTCACACATGCTTTTCCCGCAACCTCTCCCAGCCACTAACATTAAGGATGTTAGCAGCTACTCCTACAGTCAGGCAGCATGCGGGAGGGTTCTGCCCTGTCCTCAGCTCTCACAGGGAAGCATGTCTTGAAGCCAGCTGTCAACTAGCTGCATTCCTATGGCAGTGAGAAGGTAGCAGTATTCTGAGTCAGGAGGTTCCAAGATTACCAGTCTACTGCACCTGGGATACCCTCCAGGTCTGCATTGTTACCCTGCGTCTCAGAAGCCTCTGGCAAACGTCTCTGCTGAAGACCTGCGAAACTCACTCTGCAGGCAGTGTGGAACTGTGAGGGACTGAGGCTGAGCTCAACTCTCAGAAGTAAGATGGCTTTTGGACAAGGCGTTCAGCTACCCTTCTCACAGTATGGAACTTAGTATGTAGCACCAGTCTACCACAGAATTACTGGGAAATCGCTGAATTGAGCTTGGAGGCACTAGTCTTGTGTGCCGGGTAGATTCCATTACCTCTCCCAGCACTTCCGTCAAACAGCGAGCCTAGGCCTTTTAGAAGCCAAGGGTACCAGCAGGCTGGATGTGGAGGTACAGGCCATAAGCTCAACTCTCAGAAGTGTGTATGCATGGGAGGCAGATGTCTGCTACCCACTCGGACATGGGGTTGAACTCGCTACACTGTGATGAAGAATGCCATTGGAAATCGCTGTATTCAACTCAGATACACGGGAAGTCAGGCCCAGTGCTCACACATGCTTTCCCGCAACCTCTCCCAGGCCACTACCATTAGGCTGTTAGCAGCTACTCCTACAGTCAGGCAGGATGCGGGAGGGTTCTGCCCTGTCCTCAGCTCTCACAGGGAAGCATGTCTTGAAGCCAGCTGTCACATAGCTGCATTCCTATGGCAGTGAGAAGGTAGCAGATCTCTGAGTCAAGGGATGGTTCCCAAGATTACCAGTCTACTGCACCTCGGGGATATACCCTCCAGTTCTGCATTGTTTAACTCTGCGTCTCGATAGCCTCTGGCAAACGTCTCTGCTGAAGACCTGCGAACTCACACTCTGCAGGCCCATGTGGAACGTGAGGGACTGATGCTAGCTACAACTCTCAGAAGTAAGATGGTGTTTGGACGAGGCGTTCAAGCTACCTCTCACGTGTGGACTTAGTTATGTAGCACCAGTCCCTCACAGGAATTACTGGGAAATCGCTGAAACTGAGGTGGAGGCACTAGTCTTGTGATGACGGGTATTCAAATTACCACCTCTCCCAGCACTTCGCGTCAAACAGCTGAGCCATAGGCCTTTTAGAAGCCAAGGGTACCATCAGGCTGATTGTGGAGGTACAGCCATAAGCCAACTCTCAGAAGTGTGTATGCATGGAGGCAGATGTCTGCTACCCGCTCGTACATGGGATTTGGAACCTAGCTACACTCTGGTTGAAGGAAAAGTCGTTTGAAATCGCTGTATTCAACTCAGATACACGGGAGTTCAGGCCCATTGCTCACACATGCTTTTCCCGCAACCTCTCCCAGCCACTAACATTAGGATTTAGCAGCTACTCCTACAGTCAGGCAGCATGCGGGAGGGTTCTGCCCTGTCCTCACTCTCACAGGGAAGAATGGTCTTGAAGCAGCTGTCAACATAGCTGCATTCCTATGGCAGGTGAGAAGGTAGCAGTATTCTGAGTCAGGAGGTTTCCAAGATTACCAGTCTACTGCACCCTGGGGAATACCCTCCAGGTCTGCATGTGTTACCCCTGCGTCTCAGAAGCCTCTGGCTAAACGTCTCTGCTGAAGACCTGCGAAAACTCACTCTGCAGGCAGTGGTGGGAACTGATGATGGGACGAGGCTGAGCTCAACTCTCAGAAGTAAGATGCTTGTGTTGGACAAGGCGTTCAGCTACCCTCTCACGTATGGAACTTAGTATGTAGCACCAGTCTACCACAGGAATTACTAGGAAATCGCTGAACTGAGCTTGGAGGCACTCGTCTTGGGTGCCGGGTGATTCCAATTACCTCTCCCAGCACTTCCGTCAAACAGCGAGCCTAGCTTTTAGAAGCCAAGGGTACCAGCAGGCTGGATGTGGAGGTACAGGCCATAAGCTCAACTCTCAGAAGTGTGTATGCATGGGAGGCAGATGTCTGCTACCGCTCGTACATGGGATTTGGAACCTAGCTACACTCTGGTTGAAGGAAAGTCCTTTGGAATCGCTGTATTCAACTCAGATTACACCGGGAGTTCAGGCCCAGTGCTCACACATGCTTTTCCCGCAACCTCTCCCAGCCACTAACATTAGGATTGTTAGCAGCTACCCCTACAGTCAGGCAGCATGCGGGAGGGTTCTGCCCTGTCCCTCAGCTCTCACAGGGAAGCATGTCTTGAAGCCCGAGCTGTCAAACTAGCTGCCTTCGCTATGGCGAGTGAGAAGTGAGCAGTATTCTAGGTCAGGAGGTTCCAAGATTACCAGTTTCTAGCTGCACCTGGGGATACCCTCCAGGTCTGCATTGTTACTCTGCGGTCTCAGAAGCCTCTCGGCAAACGGTCCTTCTGAAGACATGCGAAACTCACTCTGCAGGCAGTGTGGAACTGTGAGGGACTGAGGCATGAGCTCAACTGCTCGAAGTAAGATGGTGTTGTGGACAAGGCGTTCAAGCTACCCTCTCACGTATGGAACTTAGTATGTTAGCACCAGTCTACCACAGGAATTACTAGAGAAATCGCTGAACTGAGCTTGGAGGCACTAGTCTTGTGTGCCGGGTGATTCCAATTACTTCTCCCAGCACTTCCGTCAAACAGCGAGCCTAGGCCTTTTAGAAGCCAAGGGTACCAGCAGGCTGGATGTGGAGGTACAGGCCATAAGCTCAACTCTCAGAAGTGTGTATGCATGGGAGGCAGATGTCTGCTACCCACTCGGACATGGGAGTTGGAACCTAGCTACACTGTGATTGAGAAGCCATTGGAAATCGCTGTATTCAACTCAGATACACGGGAGTTCAGGCCCAGTGCTCACACATGCTTTTCCCGCAACCTCTCCCAGCCACTAATATAAGGATGTTAGCAGCTACTCCTACAGTCAGGCAGGAAGCGGGAGGGTTCTGCCCTGTCCTCAGCCTTCACAGGGAAGCATGTCTTGAAGCCAGCTGTCAACTAGCTGCATTCCTATGGCAGTGAGAAGGTAGCAGTACTCTGAGTCAGGAGGTTCCAAGATTACAACTCTACTGCACCTGGGATACCCTCCAGGTCTGCATTGTTACCCCGTCTCAGAAGCCTCTGGCAAACGTCTCTGGTGAAGACTGTGAAACTCACTCTGCAGGCAGTGTGGAACTGTGAGGGACTGAGGTGAGCTCAACTCTCAGAAGTAAGATGTTTTGGACAAGGCGTTCAGCTACCTCTCACATATGGAACTTAGTATGTAGCACCTGTCTACCACAGAATTACTGGGAAATCGTGAATTGAGCTTGGAGGCACTCGTCTTGTGTGCCGGGAGATTCCAATTACCTCTCCCAGCACTTCCGTCAAACAGCGAGCCTAGGCCTTTTAGAAGCCAAGGGTACCAGCAGGCTGGATGTGGAGGTACAGGCCATAAGCTCAACTCTCAGAAGTGTGTATGCATGGGAGGCAGATGTCTGCTACCCGCGTACATGGGATTTGGAACCTAGCTACACTCTGGTTGAGAAAGCCGTTGGAAATCGCTGTATTCAACTCAGATACACGGGAGTTCAGGCCCAGTGCTCACACATGCTTTTCCCGCAACCTCTCCCAGCCACTAACATTAGGATGTTAGCAGCTACTCCTACAGTCAGGCAGATGCGGGAGGGTTCTGCCCTGTCCTCAGCTCTCAGGGAAGCATGTCTTGAAGCAGCAGCTGTCAACTAGCTGCATTCCTATGGCAGTGAGAAGGTAGCAGTATTCTGAGTCAGGAGGTTCCAAGATTACCAGTCTACTGCACCTGGGATACCCTCCAGGTCTGCATTGTTACCCTGCGTCTCAGAAGCCTCTGGCAACGTCTCTGCTGAAGACTGCGAAACTCACTCTGCAGGCAGTGTGGAACTGTGAGGGACTGAGGCTGAGCTCAACTCTCAGAAGTAAGATGTTTTGGACAAGGCGTTCAGCTACCTCTCACGTATGGAACTTAGTATGTAGCACCAGTCTACCACAGGAATTACTAGGAAATCGCTGAACTGAGCTTGGAGGCACTAGTCTTGTGTGCCGGGTGATTCCAATTACCTCTCCCAGCACTTCCGTCAAACAGCGAGCCTAGGCCTTTTAGAAGCCAAGGGTACCAGCAGGCTGGATGTGGAGGTACAGGCCATAAGCTCAACTCTCAGAAGTGTGTATGCATGGGAGGCAGATGTCTGCTACCCACTCGGACATGGGAGTTGGAACCTAGCTACACTGTGATTGAAGACGGCCATTGGAATCGCTGTATTCAACTCAGATACACGGGAGTTCAGGCCCAGTGCTCACACATGCTTTTCCCGCAACCTCTCCCAGCCACTAACCATTAGGATCGTTTAGCAGCTACTCCTACAGTCAGGCAGGATGCGGGAGGGTTCTGCCCTCTGTCCTCAGCTCTCACATGGGAAGCATGTCTTGAAGCCAGCTGTCAACTAGCATGCATTCCTATGGCAGTGAGAAGGTAGCAGTACTCTGAGTCAGGAGGGTTCCAAGATGAACCACCTACTGCCACCTGGAGATACCCTCCAGGTCTGCATTGTTAACTTGTACTCAAGCCTCTGGCAATCGTCTCTGGTGAAGACGTGTGAAACTGAACTCCTGCAGGCAGTGTGGAAGTGTGAGGGACTGAGGGTGTGCTCAACTATCAGAAGTAAGATGCTTTTGGACAAGGCGTTCAGCTACCTTCTCACATATGGAACTTAGTATGTAGCACCTGTCTACCACAAGAATTACTGGGAAATCGTGAATTGAGCTTGGAGGCACTCGTCTTGTGTGCCGGGAGCTTCCAATACCTCTCCCGGCACTTCGTCAAACAGCGAGCCTAGGCCTTTTAGAAGCCAAGGGTACAGAGGCTGGATTGGAGGTACAGGCCATTAAGCTCAACTCTCAGAAGTGTGTATGCCTGGGAGGCAGATGTTGCTACCGATCGTACATGGATTTGGAACCTAGCTACACTCTGGTTGAGGAAGTCAGTTGGAAATCGCTGTATTCAACTAGATACACGGGAGTTCAGGCCCAGTGGCTCACACATGCTTTTCCCGCAACCTCTCCCAGCCACTAACATAGGATGTTAGCAGCTACTCCTACAGTCAGGCAGCATGCGGGAGGGTTCTGCCCTGTCCTCAGCTCTCACAGGGAAGCATGTCTTGAAGCCAGCTGTCAAACTAGCTCATTCCTATGGCAGTGAGAAGGTAGCAGTATTCTGAGTCAGGAGGTTCCAAGATACCAGTCGAACTGCCGGGGGATACCCTCCAGGTCTGCATTGTTACCTGCGTCTCAGAAGCCTCACAACGTCTCTGGTGAAGACCTGCGAAACTCACTCTGCAGGCAGTGTGGAACTGTGAGGGACTGGGCTGAGCTCAACTCTCAGAAGTAAGATGGTTTTGGACAAGGCGTTCAGCTACCTCTCAGTATGGAACTTAGTATGTAGCACCAGTCTACCACACAGGAATTACTAGGAAATCGTGAACTGAGCTTGGAGGCACGGTCTGTGTGCCGGGGGATTCCAATTACTCTCCCGCACTTCCGTCAAACAGCGAGCCTAGGCCTTTTAGAAGCCAAGGGTACCAGCAGGCTGGATGTGGAGTACAGGCCATAAGCTCAACTCTCAGAAGTGTGTATGCATGGGAGGGCAGATGTCTGCTACCCGCTCGTACATGGGATTTGGAAC
>NW_023329918.1:0-28760 GCF_011100685.1 Canis lupus familiaris | reverse complement strand
GCCTTGTCCAAAAGCATCTTACTTCTGAGAGTTGAGCTCAGCCTCAGTCCCTCACAGTTCCACACTGCCTGCAGAGTGAGTTTCACACGTCTTCACCAGAGACGATTGCCAGAGGCTTCTGAGTACAAGTTAACAATGCAGACCTGGAGGGTATCTCCAGGTGCAGTAGAGTGGTAATCTTGGAACCTCCTGACTCAGAGTACTGCTACCTTCTCACTGCCATAGGAATGCAGCTAGTTGACAGCTGGCTTCAAGACATGCTTCCCTGTGAGAGCTGAGGACAGGGCAGAACCCCCCGCATCCTGCCTGACTGTAGGAGTAGCTGCTAACATCCTTATGTTAGTGGCTGGGAGAGGTTGCGGGAAAAGCATGTGTGAGCACTGGGCCTGAACTCCCGTGTATCTGAGTTGAATACAGCGATTTCCAACGGCTTTCAATCACAGTGTAGCTAGGTTCCAACTCCCATGTCCGAGTGGGTAGCAGACATCTGCCTCCCATGCATACACACTTCTGAGAGTTGAGCTTATGGCCTGTACCTCCACATCCAGCCTGCTGGTACCCTTGGCTTCTAAAAGGCCTAGGCTCGCTGTTTGACGGAAGTGCTGGGAGAGGTAATTGGAATCACCCGGCACACAAGACTAGTGCCTCCAAGCTCAGTTCACGATTTCCTAGTAATTCCTGTGGTAGACTGGTGCTACATACAAGTTCCATACGTGAGAGGGTAGCTGAACGCCTTGTCCAAAAGCATCTTACTTCTGAGAGTTGAGCTCAGCCTCAGTCCCTCACAGTTCCACACTGCCTGCAGAGTGAGTTTCGCAGGTCTTCAGCAGAGACGTTTGCCAGAGGCTTCTGAGACGCAGGGTAACAATGCAGACCTGGAGGGTATCCCCAGGTGCAGTAGACTGGTAATCTTGGAACCTCCTGACTCAGAATACTGCTACCATTCTCACTGCCATAGGAATGCAGCTAGTTGACAGCTGGCTTCAAGACATGCTTCCCTGTGAGAGCTGAGGACAGGGCAGAACCCTCCCGCATCCTGCCTGACTGTAGGAGTAGCTGCTAACATCCTAAATTTAGTGGCTGGGAGAGGTTGCGGGAAAAGCATGTGTGAGCACTGGGCCTGAACTCCCGTGTATCTGAGTTGAATACAGCGATTTCCAACGGCTTTCCTCAACCAGAGTGTAGCTAGGTTTCCAAATCACCATGTACGAGCGGTTAGCAGGACATCTGCCTCCCATGCATACACACTTCTTAGAGTTGAGCTATGGACTGTACCCTCCACATCCAGCCTGCTGGTTACCTTGCTTCTAAAAGGCCTAGGCTCCGCTGTTTGAGCGGAAGTGCTGGGAGAGGTAATTGGAATCTCCGGCACACAAGACGAGTGCCTCCAAGCTCATTCCAAGCACGATTTCCCGTAATTCCTGTGGTAGACAGGTGCTACATACTAAGTTCCATATGTGAGAGGGTAGCTGAACGCGCCTTGTCCAAAAGCATCTTACTTCTGAGAGTTGAGCTCAACCTCAGTCCTACAGTTCCACACTGCCTGCATATTGAGTTTCACAACGTCTTCACCAGAGACGATTGCCAGAGGCTTCTGAGTACAGGTTAACAATGCAGACCTGGAGGGTATCCTCCAGGTGCAGTAGAGTGGTAATCTTGGAACCTCCTGACTCAGAATACTGCTACCTTCTCACTGCCATAGGAATGCAAGCTAGTGACAGCTGGCTTCAGACATGCTTCCCTGTAGAGCTGAGACAGGCAGAACCCTCCACGCTCCTGCCTGACTGTAGAGTAGCTGCTACTTCCTAATGTTAGTGGCTGGAGAGGTTGCGGGAAAAGCATGTGTGAGCACTGGGCCTGAACTCCGGTGTATCTGAGTTGAATACCAAGCGATTTCCAACGGCTTTCATCATCCAGAGTGTAGCTAGGTTCCAAATCCCATGTCCGAGTGGGTAGCAGAACATCTGCCTCCATGCATACACACTTCTGAGAGTTGAGCTTATGGCCTGTACCTCCACATCCAGCCTGCTGGGTACCCTTGGCTTCTAAAAGGCCTAGGCTCGCTGTTTGACGGAAGTTCTGGGGAGAGGTATTGGATCACCCGGCACACAAGACTAGTGCCTCCAAGCTCAGATTCAAAGCGATTTCCTAGTAAATTCCTGTGGTAGACTGGTGCTACATAACTAAGTTCCATACGTGAGAGGGTAGCTGAACGCCTTGTCCAAAGCATCTTACTTCTGAGAGTTGAGCTCAGCCTCAGTCCCTCACAGTTCCACACTGCCTGCAGAGTGAGTTTCGCACGTCTTCACCAGAGACGTTGCCAGAGGCTTCTGAGTACAAGGGTAACAATGCAGACCTGGAGGGTATCCCAGGTGCAGTAGACTGGTAATCTTGGAACCTCCTGACTCAGAATACTGCTACCTTCTCACTGCCATAGGAATGCAGCTAGTTGACAGCTGGCTTCAAGACATGCTTCCCTGTGAGAGCTGAGGACAGGGCAGAACCCTCCCGCATCCTGCCTGACTGTAGGAGTAGCTGCTAACATCCTATGTTAGTGGCTGGGAGAGGTTGCGGGAAAAGCATGTGTGAGCACTGGGCCTGAACTCCCGTGTATCTGAGTTGAATACAGCGATTTCCAACGGCTTTCCTCAATCAGAGTGTAGCTAGGTTCCAATCCCATGTACGAGCGGGTAGCAGACATCTGCCTCCCATGCATACACACTTCTGAGAGTTGAGCTTATGGCCTGTACCTCCACATCCAGCCTGCTGGTACCCTTGGCTTCTAAAAGGCCTAGGCTCGCTGTTTGACGGAAGTGCTGGGAGAGGTAATTGGAATCTCCCGGCACACAAGACGAGTGCCTCCAAGCTCATTCAACGATTCCCAGTAATTCTTGTGGTAGACAGGTGCTACATACTAAGTTCCATATGTGAGAAGGTAGCTGAACGCCTTGTCCAAAAGCATCTTACTTCTGAGAGTTGAGCTCAGCCTCAGTCCCTCACAGTTCCACACTGCCTGCAGAGTGAGTTTCACACGTCTTCACCAGAGACGATTGCCAGAGGCTTCTGAGTACAAGTTAACAATGCAGACCTGGAGGGTATCTCCAGGTGCAGTAGAGTGGTAATCTTGGAACCTCCTGACTCAGAGTACTGCTACCTTCTCAACTGCCATAGGAATGCAGCTAGTTGACAGCTGGCTTCAAGACATGCTTCCCTGTGAGAGCTGAGGACAGGGCAGAACCCTCCCGCATCCTGCCTGACTGTAGGAGTAGCTGCTAACATCCTTATGTTAGTGGCTGGGAGAGGTTGCGGGAAAAGCATGTGTGAGCACTGGGCCTGAACTCCCGTGTATCTGAGTTGAATACAGCGATTTCCAACGGCTTTCATTCAATCAGAGTGTAGCCAGGTTCCAATCCCATGTCCGAGTGGGTAGCAGACATCTGCCTCCCATGCATACACACTTCTGAGAGTTGAGCTTATGGCCTGTACCTCCACATCCAGCCTGCTGGTACCCTTGGCTTCTAAAAGGCCTAGGCTCGCTGTTTGACGGAAGTGCTGGGAGAGGTAATTGGAATCACCCGGCACACAAGACTAGTGCCTCCAAGCTCAGTCCAGCGATTTCCTAGTAATTCCTGTGGTAGACTGGTGCTACATACTAAGTTCCATACGTGAGAGGGTAGCTGAACGCCTTGTCCAAAAGCATCTTACTTCTGAGAGTTGAGCTCAGCCTCAGTCCCTCACAGTTCCACACTGCCTGCAGAGTGAGTTTCGCAGGTCTTCAGCAGAGACGTTTGCCAGAGGCTTCTGAGACGCAGGGTAACAATGCAGACCTGGAGGGTATCCCCAGGTGCAGTAGACTGGTAATCTTGGAACCTCCTGACTCAGAATACTGCTACCTTCTCACTGCCATAGGAATGCAGCTAGTTGACAGCTGGCTTCAAGACATGCTTCCCTGTGAGAGCTGAGGACAGGGCAGAACCCTCCCGCATCCTGCCTGACTGTAGGAGTAGCTGCTAACATCCTAATGTTAGTGGCTGGGAGAGGTTGCGGGAAAAGCATGTGTGAGCACTGGGCCTGAACTCCCGTGTATCTGAGTTGAATACAGCGATTTCCAACGGCTTTCCTCAACCAGAGTGTAGCTAGGTTCCAAATCCCATGTACGAGCGGGTAGCAGACATCTGCCTCCCATGCATACACACTTCTGAGAGTTGAGCTTATGGCCTGTACCTCCACATCCAGCCTGCTGGTACCCTTGGCTTCTAAAAGGCCTAGGCTCGCTGTTTGACGGAAGTGCTGGGAGAGGTAATTGGAATCTCCCGGCACACAAGACGAGTGCCTCCAAGCTCAATTCACGATTTCCCAGTAATTCTTGTGGTAGACAGGTGCTACATACTAAGTTCCATATGTGAGAAGGTAGCTGAACGCCTTGTCCAAAGCATCTTACTTCTGAGAGTTGAGCTCACCCTCAGTCCCTCACAGTTCCACACTGCCTGCAGAGTGAGTTTCACACGTCTTCACCAGAGACGATTGCCAGAGGCTTCTGAGTACAAGTTAACAATGCAGACCTGGAGGGTATCTCCAGGTGCAGTAGAGTGGTAATCTTGGAACCTCCTGACTCAGAATACTGCTACCTTCTCACTGCCATAGGAATGCAGCTAGTTGACAGCTGGCTTCAAGACATGCTTCCCTGTGAGAGCTGAGGACAGGGCAGAACCCTCCCGCATCCTGCCTGACTGTAGGAGTAGCTGCTAACATCCTATGTTAGTGGCTGGGAGAGGTTGCGGGAAAAGCATGTGTGAGCACTGGGCCTGAACTCCCGTGTATCTGAGTTGAATACAGCGATTTCCAACGGCTTTCATCAATCAGAGTGTAGCCAGGTTCCAACTCCCATGTCCGAGTGGGTAGCAGACATCTGCCTCCCATGCATACACACTTCTGAGAGTTGAGCTTATGGCCTGTACCTCCACATCCAGCCTGCTGGTACCCTTGGCTTCTAAAAGGCCTAGGCTCGCTGTTTGACGGAAGTGCTGGGAGAGGTAATTGGAATCACCCGGCACACAAGACTAGTGCCTCCAAGCTCAGTCCAGCGATTTCCTAGTAATTCCTGTGGTAGACTGGTGCTACATACTAAGTTCCATACGTGAGAGGGTAGCTGAACGCCTTGTCCAAAAGCATCTTACTTCTGAGAGTTGAGCTCAGCCTCAGTCCCTCACAGTTCCACACTGCCTGCAGAGTGAGTTTCGCACGTCTTCACCAGAGACGTTTGCCAGAGGCTTCTGAGACGCAGGGTAACAATGCAGACCTGGAGGGTATCCCCAGGTGCAGTAGACTGGTAATCTTGGAACCTCCTGACTCAGAATACTGCTACCTTCTCACTGCCATAGGAATGCAGCTAGTTGACAGCTGGCTTCAAGACATGCTTCCCTGTGAGAGCTGAGGACAGGGCAGAACCCTCCCGCATCCTGCCTGACTGTAGGAGTAGCTGCTAACATCCTAATGTTAGTGGCTGGGAGAGGTTGCGGGAAAAGCATGTGTGAGCACTGGGCCTGAACTCCCGTGTATCTGAGTTGAATACAGCGATTTCCAACGGCTTTCCTCAATCCAGAGTGTAGCTAGGTTCCAAATCCCATGTACGAGCGGGTAGCAGACATCTGCCTCCCATGCATACACACTTCTGAGAGTTGAGCTTATGGCCTGTACCTCCACATCCAGCCTGCTGGTACCCTTGGCTTCTAAAAGGCCTAGGCTCGCTGTTTGACGGAAGTGCTGGGAGAGGTAATTGGAATCTCCCGGCACACAAGACGAGTGCCTCCAAGCTCAATTCACGATTTCCCAGTAATTCTTGTGGTAGACAGGTGCTACATACTAAGTTCCATATGTGAGAAGGTAGCTGAACGCCTTGTCCAAAAGCATCTTACTTCTGAGAGTTGAGCTCACCCTCAGTCCCTCACAGTTCCACACTGCCTGCAGAGTGAGTTTCACACGTCTTCACCAGAGACGATTGCCAGAGGCTTCTGAGTACAAGTTAACAATGCAGACCTGGAGGGTATCTCCAGGTGCAGTAGAGTGGTAATCTTGGAACCTCCTGACTCAGAGTACTGCTACCTTCTCACTGCCATAGGAATGCAGCTAGTTGACAGCTGGCTTCAAGACATGCTTCCCTGTGAGAGCTGAGGACAGGGCAGAACCCTCCCGCATCCTGCCTGACTGTAGGAGTAGCTGCTAACATCCTAATGTTAGTGGCTGGGAGAGGTTGCGGGAAAAGCATGTGTGAGCACTGGGCCTGAACTCCCGTGTATCTGAGTTGAATACAGCGATTTCCAACGGCTTTCATCAATCAGAGTGTAGCCAGGTTCCAAATCCCATGTCCGAGTGGGTAGCAGACATCTGCCTCCCATGCATACACACTTCTGAGAGTTGAGCTTATGGCCTGTACCTCCACATCCAGCCTGCTGGTACCCTTGGCTTCTAAAAGGCCTAGGCTCGCTGTTTGACGGAAGTGCTGGGAGAGGTAATTGGAATCACCCGGCACACAAGACTAGTGCCTCCAAGCTCAGTCCAGCGATTTCCTAGTAATTCCTGTGGTAGACTGGTGCTACATACTAAGTTCCATACGTGAGAGGGTAGCTGAACGCCTTGTCCAAAAGCATCTTACTTCTGAGAGTTGAGCTCAGCCTCAGTCCCTCACAGTTCCACACTGCCTGCAGAGTGAGTTTCGCACGTCTTCACCAGAGACGTTTGCCAGAGGCTTCTGAGACGCAGGGTAACAATGCAGACCTGGAGGGTATCCCCAGGTGCAGTAGACTGGTAATCTTGGAACCTCCTGACTCAGAATACTGCTACCTTCTCACTGCCATAGGAATGCAGCTAGTTGACAGCTGGCTTCAAGACATGCTTCCCTGTGAGAGCTGAGGACAGGGCAGAACCCTCCCGCATCCTGCCTGACTGTAGGAGTAGCTGCTAACATCCTAATGTTAGTGGCTGGGAGAGGTTGCGGGAAAAGCATGTGTGAGCACTGGGCCTGAACTCCCGTGTATCTGAGTTGAATACAGCGATTTCCAACGGCTTTCCTCAACCAGAGTGTAGCTAGGTTCCAAATCCCATGTACGAGCGGGTAGCAGACATCTGCCTCCCATGCATACACACTTCTGAGAGTTGAGCTTATGGCCTGTACCTCCACATCCAGCCTGCTGGTACCCTTGGCTTCTAAAAGGCCTAGGCTCGCTGTTTGACGGAAGTGCTGGGAGAGGTAATTGGAATCTCCCGGCACACAAGACGAGTGCCTCCAAGCTCAATTCACGATTTCCCAGTAATTCTTGTGGTAGACAGGTGCTACATACTAAGTTCCATATGTGAGAAGGTAGCTGAACGCCTTGTCCAAAAGCATCTTACTTCTGAGAGTTGAGCTCAGCCTCAGTCCCTCACAGTTCCACACTGCCTGCAGAGTGAGTTTCACACGTCTTCACCAGAGACGATTGCCAGAGGCTTCTGAGTACAAGTTAACAATGCAGACCTGGAGGGTATCTCCAGGTGCAGTAGAGTGGTAATCTTGGAACCTCCTGACTCAGAATACTGCTACCTTCTCACTGCCATAGGAATGCAGCTAGTTGACAGCTGGCTTCAAGACATGCTTCCCTGTGAGAGCTGAGGACAGGGCAGAACCCTCCCGCATCCTGCCTGACTGTAGGAGTAGCTGCTAACATCCTAATGTTAGTGGCTGGGAGAGGTTGCGGGAAAAGCATGTGTGAGCACTGGGCCTGAACTCCCGTGTATCTGAGTTGAATACAGCGATTTCCAACGGCTTTCCTCAACCAGAGTGTAGCTAGGTTCCAAATCCCATGTACGAGCGGGTAGCAGACATCTGCCTCCCATGCATACACACTTCTGAGAGTTGAGCTTATGGCCTGTACCTCCACATCCAGCCTGCTGGTACCCTTGGCTTCTAAAAGGCCTAGGCTCGCTGTTTGACGGAAGTGCTGGGAGAGGTAATTGGAATCTCCCGGCACACAAGACGAGTGCCTCCAAGCTCAATTCACGATTTCCCAGTAATTCTTGTGGTAGACAGGTGCTACATACTAAGTTCCATATGTGAGAAGGTAGCTGAACGCCTTGTCCAAAAGCATCTTACTTCTGAGAGTTGAGCTCAGCCTCAGTCCCTCACAGTTCCACACTGCCTGCAGAGTGAGTTTCACACGTCTTCACCAGAGACGATTGCCAGAGGCTTCTGAGTACAAGTTAACAATGCAGACCTGGAGGGTATCTCCAGGTGCAGTAGAGTGGTAATCTTGGAACCTCCTGACTCAAAGTACTGCTACCTTCTCACTGCCATAGGAATGCAGCTAGTTGACAGCTGGCTTCAAGACATGCTTCCCTGTGAGAGCTGAGGACAGGGCAGAACCCTCCCGCATCCTGCCTGACTGTAGGAGTAGCTGCTAACATCCTAATGTTAGTGGCTGGGAGAGGTTGCGGGAAAAGCATGTGTGAGCACTGGGCCTGAACTCCCGTGTATCTGAGTTGAATACAGCGATTTCCAACGGCTTTCCTCAATCAGAGTGTAGCCTAGGTTCCAAATCCCATGTACGAGTGGGTAGCAGACATCTGCCTCCCATGCATACACACTTCTGAGAGTTGAGCTTATGGCCTGTACCTCCACATCCAGCCTGCTGGTACCCTTGGCTTCTAAAAGGCCTAGGCTCGCTGTTTGACGGAAGTGCTGGGAGAGGTAATTGGAATCTCCCGGCACACAAGACGAGTGCCTCCAAGCTCAATTCACGATTTCCCAGTAATTCTTGTGGTAGACAGGTGCTACATACTAAGTTCCATATGTGAGAAGGTAGCTGAACGCCTTGTCCAAAAGCATCTTACTTCTGAGAGTTGAGCTCACCCTCAGTCCCTCACAGTTCCACACTGCCTGCAGAGTGAGTTTCACACGTCTTCACCAGAGACGATTGCCAGAGGCTTCTGAGTACAAGTTAACAATGCAGACCTGGAGGGTATCTCCAGGTGCAGTAGAGTGGTAATCTTGGAACCTCCTGACTCAGAGTACTGCTACCTTCTCACTGCCATAGGAATGCAGCTAGTTGACAGCTGGCTTCAAGACATGCTTCCCTGTGAGAGCTGAGGACAGGGCAGAACCCTCCCGCATCCTGCCTGACTGTAGGAGTAGCTGCTAACATCCTTATGTTAGTGGCTGGGAGAGGTTGCGGGAAAAGCATGTGTGAGCACTGGGCCTGAACTCCCGTGTATCTGAGTTGAATACAGCGATTTCCAACGGCTTTCATCAATCAGAGTGTAGCCAGGTTCCAAATCCCATGTCCGAGTGGGTAGCAGACATCTGCCTCCCATGCATACACACTTCTGAGAGTTGAGCTTATGGCCTGTACCTCCACATCCAGCCTGCTGGTACCCTTGGCTTCTAAAAGGCCTAGGCTCGCTGTTTGACGGAAGTGCTGGGAGAGGTAATTGGAATCACCCGGCACACAAGACTAGTGCCTCCAAGCTCAGTCCAGCGATTTCCTAGTAATTCCTGTGGTAGACTGGTGCTACATACTAAGTTCCATACGTGAGAGGGTAGCTGAACGCCTTGTCCAAAAGCATCTTACTTCTGAGAGTTGAGCTCAGCCTCAGTCCCTCACAGTTCCACACTGCCTGCAGAGTGAGTTTCGCACGTCTTCACCAGAGACGTTTGCCAGAGGCTTCTGAGACGCAGGGTAACAATGCAGACCTGGAGGGTATCCCCAGGTGCAGTAGACTGGTAATCTTGGAACCTCCTGACTCAGAATACTGCTACCTTCTCACTGCCATAGGAATGCAGCTAGTTGACAGCTGGCTTCAAGACATGCTTCCCTGTGAGAGCTGAGGACAGGGCAGAACCCTCCCGCATCCTGCCTGACTGTAGGAGTAGCTGCTAACATCCTAATGTTAGTGGCTGGGAGAGGTTGCGGGAAAAGCATGTGTGAGCACTGGGCCTGAACTCCCGTGTATCTGAGTTGAATACAGCGATTTCCAACGGCTTTCCTCAACCAGAGTGTAGCTAGGTTCCAAATCCCATGTACGAGCGGGTAGCAGACATCTGCCTCCCATGCATACACACTTCTGAGAGTTGAGCTTATGGCCTGTACCTCCACATCCAGCCTGCTGGTACCCTTGGCTTCTAAAAGGCCTAGGCTCGCTGTTTGACGGAAGTGCTGGGAGAGGTAATTGGAATCTCCCGGCACACAAGACGAGTGCCTCCAAGCTCAATTCACGATTTCCCAGTAATTCTTGTGGTAGACAGGTGCTACATACTAAGTTCCATATGTGAGAAGGTAGCTGAACGCCTTGTCCAAAAGCATCTTACTTCTGAGAGTTGAGCTCACCCTCAGTCCCTCACAGTTCCACACTGCCTGCAGAGTGAGTTTCACACGTCTTCACCAGAGACGATTGCCAGAGGCTTCTGAGTACAAGTTAACAATGCAGACCTGGAGGGTATCTCCAGGTGCAGTAGAGTGGTAATCTTGGAACCTCCTGACTCAGAGTACTGCTACCTTCTCACTGCCATAGGAATGCAGCTAGTTGACAGCTGGCTTCAAGACATGCTTCCCTGTGAGAGCTGAGGACAGGGCAGAACCCTCCCGCATCCTGCCTGACTGTAGGAGTAGCTGCTAACATCCTTATGTTAGTGGCTGGGAGAGGTTGCGGGAAAAGCATGTGTGAGCACTGGGCCTGAACTCCCGTGTATCTGAGTTGAATACAGCGATTTCCAACGGCTTTCATCAATCAGAGTGTAGCCAGGTTCCAAATCCCATGTCCGAGTGGGTAGCAGACATCTGCCTCCCATGCATACACACTTCTGAGAGTTGAGCTTATGGCCTGTACCTCCACATCCAGCCTGCTGGTACCCTTGGCTTCTAAAAGGCCTAGGCTCGCTGTTTGACGGAAGTGCTGGGAGAGGTAATTGGAATCACCCGGCACACAAGACTAGTGCCTCCAAGCTCAGTCCAGCGATTTCCTAGTAATTCCTGTGGTAGACTGGTGCTACATACTAAGTTCCATACGTGAGAGGGTAGCTGAACGCCTTGTCCAAAAGCATCTTACTTCTGAGAGTTGAGCTCAGCCTCAGTCCCTCACAGTTCCACACTGCCTGCAGAGTGAGTTTCGCAGGTCTTCACCAGAGACGTTTGCCAGAGGCTTCTGAGACGCAGGGTAACAATGCAGACCTGGAGGGTATCCCCAGGTGCAGTAGACTGGTAATCTTGGAACCTCCTGACTCAGAATACTGCTACCTTCTCACTGCCATAGGAATGCAGCTAGTTGACAGCTGGCTTCAAGACATGCTTCCCTGTGAGAGCTGAGGACAGGGCAGAACCCTCCCGCATCCTGCCTGACTGTAGGAGTAGCTGCTAACATCCTAATGTTAGTGGCTGGGAGAGGTTGCGGGAAAAGCATGTGTGAGCACTGGGCCTGAACTCCCGTGTATCTGAGTTGAATACAGCGATTTCCAACGGCTTTCCTCAACCAGAGTGTAGCTAGGTTCCAAATCCCATGTACGAGCGGGTAGCAGACATCTGCCTCCCATGCATACACACTTCTGAGAGTTGAGCTTATGGCCTGTACCTCCACATCCAGCCTGCTGGTACCCTTGGCTTCTAAAAGGCCTAGGCTCGCTGTTTGACGGAAGTGCTGGGAGAGGTAATTGGAATCTCCCGGCACACAAGACGAGTGCCTCCAAGCTCAATTCACGATTTCCCAGTAATTCTTGTGGTAGACAGGTGCTACATACTAAGTTCCATATGTGAGAAGGTAGCTGAACGCCTTGTCCAAAAGCATCTTACTTCTGAGAGTTGAGCTCACCCTCAGTCCCTCACAGTTCCACACTGCCTGCAGAGTGAGTTTCACACGTCTTCACCAGAGACGATTGCCAGAGGCTTCTGAGTACAAGTTAACAATGCAGACCTGGAGGGTATCTCCAGGTGCAGTAGAGTGGTAATCTTGGAACCTCCTGACTCAGAGTACTGCTACCTTCTCACTGCCATAGGAATGCAGCTAGTTGACAGCTGGCTTCAAGACATGCTTCCCTGTGAGAGCTGAGGACAGGGCAGAACCCTCCCGCATCCTGCCTGACTGTAGGAGTAGCTGCTAACATCCTTATGTTAGTGGCTGGGAGAGGTTGCGGGAAAAGCATGTGTGAGCACTGGGCCTGAACTCCCGTGTATCTGAGTTGAATACAGCGATTTCCAACGGCTTTCATCAATCAGAGTGTAGCCAGGTTCCAAATCCCATGTCCGAGTGGGTAGCAGACATCTGCCTCCCATGCATACACACTTCTGAGAGTTGAGCTTATGGCCTGTACCTCCACATCCAGCCTGCTGGTACCCTTGGCTTCTAAAAGGCCTAGGCTCGCTGTTTGACGGAAGTGCTGGGAGAGGTAATTGGAATCACCCGGCACACAAGACTAGTGCCTCCAAGCTCAGTCCAGCGATTTCCTAGTAATTCCTGTGGTAGACTGGTGCTACATACTAAGTTCCATACGTGAGAGGGTAGCTGAACGCCTTGTCCAAAAGCATCTTACTTCTGAGAGTTGAGCTCAGCCTCAGTCCCTCACAGTTCCACACTGCCTGCAGAGTGAGTTTCGCACGTCTTCACCAGAGACGATTGCCAGAGGCTTCTGAGACGCAGGGTAACAATGCAGACCTGGAGGGTATCTCCAGGTGCAGTAGACTGGTAATCTTGGAACCTCCTGACTCAGAATACTGCTACCTTCTCACTGCCATAGGAATGCAGCTAGTTGACAGCTGGCTTCAAGACATGCTTCCCTGTGAGAGCTGAGGACAGGGCAGAACCCTCCCGCATCCTGCCTGACTGTAGGAGTAGCTGCTAACATCCTAATGTTAGTGGCTGGGAGAGGTTGCGGGAAAAGCATGTGTGAGCACTGGGCCTGAACTCCCGTGTATCTGAGTTGAATACAGCGATTTCCAACGGCTTTCCTCAATCAGAGTGTAGCTAGGTTCCAAATCCCATGTCCGAGTGGGTAGCAGACATCTGCCTCCCATGCATACACACTTCTGAGAGTTGAGCTTATGGCCTGTACCTCCACATCCAGCCTGCTGGTACCCTTGGCTTCTAAAAGGCCTAGGCTCGCTGTTTGACGGAAGTGCTTGGGAGAGGTAATTGGAATCACCCGGCACACAAGACTAGTGCCTCCAAGCTCAGTCCAGCGATTTCCTAGTAATTCCTGTGGTAGACTGGTGCTACATACTAAGTTCCATACGTGAGAGGGTAGCTGAACGCCTTGTCCAAAAGCATCTTACTTCTGAGAGTTGAGCTCAGCCTCAGTCCCTCACAGTTCCACACTGCCTGCAGAGTGAGTTTCGCAGGTCTTCACCAGAGACGTTTGCCAGAGGCTTCTGAGACGCAGGGTAACAATGCAGACCTGGAGGGTATCCCCAGGTGCAGTAGACTGGTAATCTTGGAACCTCCTGACTCAGAATACTGCTACCTTCTCACTGCCATAGGAATGCAGCTAGTTGACAGCTGGCTTCAAGACATGCTTCCCTGTGAGAGCTGAGGACAGGGCAGAACCCTCCCGCATCCTGCCTGACTGTAGGAGTAGCTGCTAACATCCTAATGTTAGTGGCTGGGAGAGGTTGCGGGAAAAGCATGTGTGAGCACTGGGCCTGAACTCCCGTGTATCTGAGTTGAATACAGCGATTTCCAACGGCTTTCCTCAATCCAGAGTGTAGCTAGGTTCCAAATCCCATGTACGAGCGGGTAGCAGACATCTGCCTCCCATGCATACACACTTCTGAGAGTTGAGCTTATGGCCTGTACCTCCACATCCAGCCTGCTGGTACCCTTGGCTTCTAAAAGGCCTAGGCTCGCTGTTTGACGGAAGTGCTGGGAGAGGTAATTGGAATCACCCGGCACACAAGACTAGTGCCTCCAAGCTCAGTCAGCGATTTCCTAGTAATTCTTGTGGTAGACTGGTGCTACATACTAAGTTCCATACGTGAGAGGGTAGCTGAACGCCTTGTCCAAAAGCATCTTACTTCTGAGAGTTGAGCTCAGCCTCAGTCCCTCACAGTTCCACACTGCCTGCAGAGTGAGTTTCGCAGGTCTTCACCAGAGACGTTTGCCAGAGGCTTCTGAGACGCAGGGTAACAATGCAGACCTGGAGGGTATCCCCAGGTGCAGTAGACTGGTAATCTTGGAACCTCCTGACTCAGAATACTGCTACCTTCTCACTGCCATAGGAATGCAGCTAGTTGACAGCTGGCTTCAAGACATGCTTCCCTGTGAGAGCTGAGGACAGGGCAGAACCCTCCCGCATCCTGCCTGACTGTAGGAGTAGCTGCTAACATCCTAATGTTAGTGGCTGGGAGAGGTTGCGGGAAAAGCATGTGTGAGCACTGGGCCTGAACTCCCGTGTATCTGAGTTGAATACAGCGATTTCCAACGGCTTTCCTCAATCAGAGTGTAGCCTAGGTTCCAAATCCCATGTACGAGCGGGTAGCAGACATCTGCCTCCCATGCATACACACTTCTGAGAGTTGAGCTTATGGCCTGTACCTCCACATCCAGCCTGCTGGTACCCTTGGCTTCTAAAAGGCCTAGGCTCGCTGTTTGACGGAAGTGCTGGGAGAGGTAATTGGAATCTCCCGGCACACAAGACGAGTGCCTCCAAGCTCAATTCACGATTTCCCTGTAATTCTTGTGGTAGACAGGTGCTACATACTAAGTTCCATATGTGAGAAGGTAGCTGAACGCCTTGTCCAAAAGCATCTTACTTCTGAGAGTTGAGCTCAGCCTCAGTCCCTCACAGTTCCACACTGCCTGCAGAGTGAGTTTCACACGTCTTCACCAGAGACGATTGCCAGAGGCTTCTGAGTACAAGGTAACAATGCAGACCTGGAGGGTATCTCCAGGTGCAGTAGAGTGGTAATCTTGGAACCTCCTGACTCAGAAGTACTGCTACCTTCTCACTGCCATAGGAATGCAGCTAGTTGACAGCTGGCTTCAAGACATGCTTCCCTGTGAGAGCTGAGGACAGGGCAGAACCCTCCCGCATCCTGCCTGACTGTAGGAGTAGCTGCTAACATCCTTAATGTTAGTGGCTGGGAGAGGTTGCGGGAAAAGCATGTGTGAGCACTGGGCCTGAACTCCCGTGTATCTGAGTTGAATACAGCGATTTCCAACGGCTTTCATCAATCAGAGTGTAGCCAGGTTCCAAATCCCATGTCCGAGTGGGTAGCAGACATCTGCCTCCCATGCATACACACTTCTGAGAGTTGAGCTTATGGCCTGTACCTCCACATCCAGCCTGCTGGTACCCTTGGCTTCTAAAAGGCCTAGGCTCGCTGTTTGACGGAAGTGTTGGGAGAGGTAATTGGAATCACCCGGCACACAAGACTAGTGCCTCCAAGCTCAGTCCAGCGATTTCCTAGTAATTCCTGTGGTAGACTGGTGCTACATACTAAGTTCCATACGTGAGAGGGTAGCTGAACGCCTTGTCCAAAAGCATCTTACTTCTGAGAGTTGAGCTCAGCCTCAGTCCCTCACAGTTCCACACTGCCTGCAGAGTGAGTTTCGCAGGTCTTCAGCCAGAGACGTTTGCCAGAGGCTTCTGAGACGCAGGGTAACAATGCAGACCTGGAGGGTATCCCCAGGTGCAGTAGACTGGTAATCTTGGAACCTCCTGACTCAGAATACTGCTACCTTCTCACTGCCATAGGAATGCAGCTAGTTGACAGCTGGCTTCAAGACATGCTTCCCTGTGAGAGCTGAGGACAGGGCAGAACCCTCCCGCATCCTGCCTGACTGTAGGAGTAGCTGCTAACATCCTAATGTTAGTGGCTGGGAGAGGTTGCGGGAAAAGCATGTGTGAGCACTGGGCCTGAACTCCCGTGTATCTGAGTTGAATACAGCGATTTCCAACGGCTTTCCTCAACCAGAGTGTAGCTAGGTTCCAAATCCCATGTACGAGCGGGTAGCAGACATCTGCCTCCCATGCATACACACTTCTGAGAGTTGAGCTTATGGCCTGTACCTCCACATCCAGCCTGCTGGTACCCTTGGCTTCTAAAAGGCCTAGGCTCGCTGTTTGACGGAAGTGCTGGGAGAGGTAATTGGAATCTCCCGGCACACAAGACGAGTGCCTCCAAGCTCAATTCACGATTTCCCAGTAATTCTTGTGGTAGACAGGTGCTACATACTAAGTTCCATATGTGAGAAGGTAGCTGAACGCCTTGTCCAAAAGCATCTTACTTCTGAGAGTTGAGCTCAGCCTCAGTCCCTCACAGTTCCACACTGCCTGCAGAGTGAGTTTCACACGTCTTCACCAGAGACGATTGCCAGAGGCTTCTGAGTACAAGTTAACAATGCAGACCTGGAGGGTATCTCCAGGTGCAGTAGAGTGGTAATCTTGGAACCTCCTGACTCAGAGTACTGCTACCTTCTCACTGCCATAGGAATGCAGCTAGTTGACAGCTGGCTTCAAGACATGCTTCCCTGTGAGAGCTGAGGACAGGGCAGAACCCTCCCGCATCCTGCCTGACTGTAGGAGTAGCTGCTAACATCCTTATGTTAGTGGCTGGGAGAGGTTGCGGGAAAAGCATGTGTGAGCACTGGGCCTGAACTCCCGTGTATCTGAGTTGAATACAGCGATTTCCAACGGCTTTCCTCAATCAGAGTGTAGCTAGGTTCCAAATCCCATGTCCGAGTGGGTAGCAGACATCTGCCTCCCATGCATACACACTTCTGAGAGTTGAGCTTATGGCCTGTACCTCCACATCCAGCCTGCTGGTACCCTTGGCTTCTAAAAGGCCTAGGCTCGCTGTTTGACGGAAGTGTTGGGAGAGGTAATTGGAATCACCCGGCACACAAGACTAGTGCCTCCAAGCTCAGTCCAGCGATTTCCTAGTAATTCCTGTGGTAGACTGGTGCTACATACTAAGTTCCATACGTGAGAGGGTAGCTGAACGCCTTGTCCAAAAGCATCTTACTTCTGAGAGTTGAGCTCAGCCTCAGTCCCTCACAGTTCCACACTGCCTGCAGAGTGAGTTTCGCAGGTCTTCACCAGAGACGTTTGCCAGAGGCTTCTGAGACGCAGGGTAACAATGCAGACCTGGAGGGTATCCCCAGGTGCAGTAGACTGGTAATCTTGGAACCTCCTGACTCAGAATACTGCTACCTTCTCACTGCCATAGGAATGCAGCTAGTTGACAGCTGGCTTCAAGACATGCTTCCCTGTGAGAGCTGAGGACAGGGCAGAACCCTCCCGCATCCTGCCTGACTGTAGGAGTAGCTGCTAACATCCTAATGTTAGTGGCTGGGAGAGGTTGCGGGAAAAGCATGTGTGAGCACTGGGCCTGAACTCCCGTGTATCTGAGTTGAATACAGCGATTTCCAACGGCTTTCCTCAACCAGAGTGTAGCTAGGTTCCAAATCCCATGTACGAGCGGGTAGCAGACATCTGCCTCCCATGCATACACACTTCTGAGAGTTGAGCTTATGGCCTGTACCTCCACATCCAGCCTGCTGGTACCCTTGGCTTCTAAAAGGCCTAGGCTCGCTGTTTGACGGAAGTGCTGGGAGAGGTAATTGGAATCTCCCGGCACACAAGACGAGTGCCTCCAAGCTCAATTCACGATTTCCCAGTAATTCTTGTGGTAGACAGGTGCTACATACTAAGTTCCATATGTGAGAAGGTAGCTGAACGCCTTGTCCAAAAGCATCTTACTTCTGAGAGTTGAGCTCAGCCCTCAGTCCCTCACAGTTCCACACTGCCTGCAGAGTGAGTTTCACACGTCTTCACCAGAGACGATTGCCAGAGGCTTCTGAGTACAAGTTAACAATGCAGACCTGGAGGGTATCTCCAGGTGCAGTAGAGTGGTAATCTTGGAACCTCCTGACTCAGAATACTGCTACCTTCTCACTGCCATAGGAATGCAGCTAGTTGACAGCTGGCTTCAAGACATGCTTCCCTGTGAGAGCTGAGGACAGGGCAGAACCCTCCCGCATCCTGCCTGACTGTAGGAGTAGCTGCTAACATCCTTATGTTAGTGGCTGGGAGAGGTTGCGGGAAAAGCATGTGTGAGCACTGGGCCTGAACTCCCGTGTATCTGAGTTGAATACAGCGATTTCCAACGGCTTTCCTCAATCAGAGTGTAGCCAGGTTCCAAATCCCATGTCCGAGTGGGTAGCAGACATCTGCCTCCCATGCATACACACTTCTGAGAGTTGAGCTTATGGCCTGTACCTCCACATCCAGCCTGCTGGTACCCTTGGCTTCTAAAAGGCCTAGGCTCGCTGTTTGACGGAAGTGCTTGGGAGAGGTAATTGGAATCACCCGGCACACAAGACTAGTGCCTCCAAGCTCAGTCCAGCGATTTCCTAGTAATTCCTGTGGTAGACTGGTGCTACATACTAAGTTCCATACGTGAGAGGGTAGCTGAACGCCTTGTCCAAAAGCATCTTACTTCTGAGAGTTGAGCTCAGCCTCAGTCCCTCACAGTTCCACACTGCCTGCAGAGTGAGTTTCGCAGGTCTTCACCAGAGACGATTTGCCAGAGGCTTCTGAGACGCAGGGTAACAATGCAGACCTGGAGGGTATCCCAGGTGCAGTAGACTGGTAATCTTGGAACCTCCTGACTCAGAATACTGCTACCTTCTCACTGCCATAGGAATGCAGCTAGTTGACAGCTGGCTTCAAGACATGCTTCCCTGTGAGAGCTGAGGACAGGGCAGAACCCTCCCGCATCCTGCCTGACTGTAGGAGTAGCTGCTAACATCCTTAATGTTAGTGGCTGGGAGAGGTTGCGGGAAAAGCATGTGTGAGCACTGGGCCTGAACTCCCGTGTATCTGAGTTGAATACAGCGATTTCCAACGGCTTTCATCAATCAGAGTGTAGCCAGGTTCCAAATCCCATGTCCGAGTGGGTAGCAGACATCTGCCTCCCATGCATACACACTTCTGAGAGTTGAGCTTATGGCCTGTACCTCCACATCCAGCCTGCTGGTACCCTTGGCTTCTAAAAGGCCTAGGCTCGCTGTTTGACGGAAGTGCTGGGAGAGGTAATTGGAATCACCCGGCACACAAGACTAGTGCCTCCAAGCTCAGTCCAGCGATTTCCTAGTAATTCCTGTGGTAGACTGGTGCTACATACTAAGTTCCATACGTGAGAGGGTAGCTGAACGCCTTGTCCAAAAGCATCTTACTTCTGAGAGTTGAGCTCAGCCTCAGTCCCTCACAGTTCCACACTGCCTGCAGAGTGAGTTTCGCACGTCTTCACCAGAGACGTTTGCCAGAGGCTTCTGAGACGCAGGGTAACAATGCAGACCTGGAGGGTATCCCCAGGTGCAGTAGACTGGTAATCTTGGAACCTCCTGACTCAGAATACTGCTACCTTCTCACTGCCATAGGAATGCAGCTAGTTGACAGCTGGCTTCAAGACATGCTTCCCTGTGAGAGCTGAGGACAGGGCAGAACCCTCCCGCATCCTGCCTGACTGTAGGAGTAGCTGCTAACATCCTAATGTTAGTGGCTGGGAGAGGTTGCGGGAAAAGCATGTGTGAGCACTGGGCCTGAACTCCCGTGTATCTGAGTTGAATACAGCGATTTCCAACGGCTTTCCTCAATCAGAGTGTAGCCTAGGTTCCAAATCCCATGTACGAGCGGGTAGCAGACATCTGCCTCCCATGCATACACACTTCTGAGAGTTGAGCTTATGGCCTGTACCTCCACATCCAGCCTGCTGGTACCCTTGGCTTCTAAAAGGCCTAGGCTCGCTGTTTGACGGAAGTGCTGGGAGAGGTAATTGGAATCTCCCGGCACACAAGACGAGTGCCTCCAAGCTCAATTCCAGCGATTTCCTAGTAATTCCTTGTGGTAGACAGGTGCTACATACTAAGTTCCATATGTGAGAGGTAGCTGAACGCCTTGTCCAAAAGCATCTTACTTCTGAGAGTTGAGCTCAGCCTCAGTCCCTCACAGTTCCACACTGCCTGCAGAGTGAGTTTCACACGTCTTCACCAGAGACGATTGCCAGAGGCTTCTGAGTACAAGGTTAACAATGCAGACCTGGAGGGTATCTCCAGGTGCAGTAGAGTGGTAATCTTGGAACCTCCTGACTCAGAAGTACTGCTACCTTCTCACTGCCATAGGAATGCAGCTAGTTGACAGCTGGCTTCAAGACATGCTTCCCTGTGAGAGCTGAGGACAGGGCAGAACCCTCCCGCATCCTGCCTGACTGTAGGAGTAGCTGCTAACATCCTAATGTTAGTGGCTGGGAGAGGTTGCGGGAAAAGCATGTGTGAGCACTGGGCCTGAACTCCCGTGTATCTGAGTTGAATACAGCGATTTCCAACGGCTTTCCTCAATCCAGAGTGTAGCCTAGGTTCCAAATCCCATGTACGAGCGGGTAGCAGACATCTGCCTCCCATGCATACACACTTCTGAGAGTTGAGCTTATGGCCTGTACCTCCACATCCAGCCTGCTGGTACCCTTGGCTTCTAAAAGGCCTAGGCTCGCTGTTTGACGGAAGTGCTGGGAGAGGTAATTGGAATCTCCCGGCACACAAGACGAGTGCCTCCAAGCTCAATTCACGATTTCCCAGTAATTCTTGTGGTAGACATGTGCTACATACTAAGTTCCATATGTGAGAAGGTAGCTGAACGCCTTGTCCAAAAGCATCTTACTTCTGAGAGTTGAGCTCAGCCTCAGTCCCTCACAGTTCCACACTGCCTGCAGAGTGAGTTTCACACGTCTTCACCAGAGACGATTGCCAGAGGCTTCTGAGTACAAGTTAACAATGCAGACCTGGAGGGTATCTCCAGGTGCAGTAGAGTGGTAATCTTGGAACCTCCTGACTCAGAGTACTGCTACCTTCTCACTGCCATAGGAATGCAGCTAGTTGACAGCTGGCTTCAAGACATGCTTCCCTGTGAGAGCTGAGGACAGGGCAGAACCCTCCCGCATCCTGCCTGACTGTAGGAGTAGCTGCTAACATCCTTATGTTAGTGGCTGGGAGAGGTTGCGGGAAAAGCATGTGTGAGCACTGGGCCTGAACTCCCGTGTATCTGAGTTGAATACAGCGATTTCCAACGGCTTTCATTCAATCAGAGTGTAGCCTAGGTTCCAAATCCCATGTCCGAGTGGGTAGCAGACATCTGCCTCCCATGCATACACACTTCTGAGAGTTGAGCTTATGGCCTGTACCTCCACATCCAGCCTGCTGGTACCCTTGGCTTCTAAAAGGCCTAGGCTCGCTGTTTGACGGAAGTGCTGGGAGAGGTAATTGGAATCACCCGGCACACAAGACTAGTGCCTCCAAGCTCAGTCCAGCGATTTCCTAGTAATTCCTGTGGTAGACTGGTGCTACATACTAAGTTCCATACGTGAGAGGGTAGCTGAACGCCTTGTCCAAAAGCATCTTACTTCTGAGAGTTGAGCTCAGCCTCAGTCCCTCACAGTTCCACACTGCCTGCAGAGTGAGTTTCGCAGGTCTTCACCAGAGACGTTTGCCAGAGGCTTCTGAGACGCAGGGTAACAATGCAGACCTGGAGGGTATCCCAGGTGCAGTAGACTGGTAATCTTGGAACCTCCTGACTCAGAATACTGCTACCTTCTCACTGCCATAGGAATGCAGCTAGTTGACAGCTGGCTTCAAGACATGCTTCCCTGTGAGAGCTGAGGACAGGGCAGAACCCTCCCGCATCCTGCCTGACTGTAGGAGTAGCTGCTAACATCCTAATGTTAGTGGCTGGGAGAGGTTGCGGGAAAAGCATGTGTGAGCACTGGGCCTGAACTCCCGTGTATCTGAGTTGAATACAGCGATTTCCAACGGCTTTCCTCAACCAGAGTGTAGCTAGGTTCCAAATCCCATGTACGAGCGGGTAGCAGACATCTGCCTCCCATGCATACACACTTCTGAGAGTTGAGCTTATGGCCTGTACCTCCACATCCAGCCTGCTGGTACCCTTGGCTTCTAAAAGGCCTAGGCTCGCTGTTTGACGGAAGTGCTGGGAGAGGTAATTGGAATCACCCGGCACACAAGACTAGTGCCTCCAAGCTCAGTCCAGCGATTTCCTAGTAATTCCTGTGGTAGACTGGTGCTACATACTAAGTTCCATACGTGAGAGGGTAGCTGAACGCCTTGTCCAAAAGCATCTTACTTCTGAGAGTTGAGCTCAGCCTCAGTCCCTCACAGTTCCACACTGCCTGCAGAGTGAGTTTCGCACGTCTTCACCAGAGACGTTTGCCAGAGGCTTCTGAGACGCAGGGTAACAATGCAGACCTGGAGGGTATCCCCAGGTGCAGTAGACTGGTAATCTTGGAACCTCCTGACTCAGAATACTGCTACCTTCTCACTGCCATAGGAATGCAGCTAGTTGACAGCTGGCTTCAAGACATGCTTCCCTGTGAGAGCTGAGGACAGGGCAGAACCCTCCCGCATCCTGCCTGACTGTAGGAGTAGCTGCTAACATCCTAATGTTAGTGGCTGGGAGAGGTTGCGGGAAAAGCATGTGTGAGCACTGGGCCTGAACTCCCGTGTATCTGAGTTGAATACAGCGATTTTCCAACGGCTTTCCTCAATCCAGAGTGTAGCTAGGTTCCAAATCCCATGTCCGAGCGGGTAGCAGACATCTGCCTCCCATGCATACACACTTCTGAGAGTTGAGCTTATGGCCTGTACCTCCACATCCAGCCTGCTGGTACCCTTGGCTTCTAAAAGGCCTAGGCTCGCTGTTTGACGGAAGTGCTGGGAGAGGTAATTGGAATCTCCCGGCACACAAGACGAGTGCCTCCAAGCTCAATTCACGATTTCCCAGTAATTCTTGTGGTAGACAGGTGCTACATACTAAGTTCCATACGTGAGAAGGTAGCTGAACGCCTTGTCCATAAGCATCTTTCTTCTGAGAGTTGAGCTCACCCTCAGTCCCTCACAGTTCCACACTGCCTGCAGAGTGAGTTTCACACGTCTTCACCAGAGACGATTGCCAGAGGCTTCTGAGTACAAGTTAACAATGCAGACCTGGATGGTATCCCCAGGTGCAGTAGGCTGGTAATCTTGGAACCTCCTGACTCAGAATACTGCTACCTTCTCACTGCCATATTAATGCAGCTAGTTGACATCTGGCTTCAAGACATGCTTCCCTGTGAGAGCTGAGGACAGGGCAGAACCCTCCCGCATCCTGCCTGACTGTAGGAGTAGCTGCTAACATCCTAATGTTAGTGGCTGGGAGAGGTTGCGGGAAAAGCATGTGTGAGCACTGGGCCTGAACTCCCGTGTATCTGAGTTGAATACAGCGATTTCCAACGGCTTTCTCAATCAGAGTGTAGCCAGGTTCCAAATCCCATGTCCGAGTGGGTAGCAGACATCTGCCTCCCATGCATACACACTTCTGAGAGTTGAGCTTATGGCCTGTACCTCCACATCCAGCCTGCTGGTACCCTTGGCTTCTAAAAGGCCTAGGCTCGCTGTTTGACGGAAGTGTTGGGAGAGGTAATTGGAATCACCCGGCACACAAGACTAGTGCCTCCAAGCTCAGTCCAGCGATTTCCTAGTAATTCCTGTGGTAGACTGGTGCTACATACTAAGTTCCATACGTGAGAGGGTAGCTGAACGCCTTGTCCAAAAGCATCTTACTTCTGAGAGTTGAGCTCAGCCTCAGTCCCTCACAGTTCCACACTGCCTGCAGAGTGAGTTTCGCAGGTCTTCACCAGAGACGTTTGCCAGAGGCTTCTGAGACGCAGGGTAACAATGCAGACCTGGAGGGTATCCCCAGGTGCAGTAGACTGGTAATCTTGGAACCTCCTGACTCAGAATACTGCTACCTTCTCACTGCCATAGGAATGCAGCTAGTTGACAGCTGGCTTCAAGACATGCTTCCCTGTGAGAGCTGAGGACAGGGCAGAACCCTCCCGCATCCTGCCTGACTGTAGGAGTAGCTGCTAACATCCTAATGTTAGTGGCTGGGAGAGGTTGCGGGAAAAGCATGTGTGAGCACTGGGCCTGAACTCCCGTGTATCTGAGTTGAATACAGCGATTTCCAACGGCTTTCCTCAATCAGAGTGTAGCTAGGTTCCAAATCCCATGTACGAGTGGGTAGCAGACATCTGCCTCCCATGCATACACACTTCTGAGAGTTGAGCTTATGGCCTGTACCTCCACATCCAGCCTGCTGGTACCCTTGGCTTCTAAAAGGCCTAGGCTCGCTGTTTGACGGAAGTGCTTGGGAGAGGTAATTGGAATCACCCGGCACACAAGACTAGTGCCTCCAAGCTCAGTCCAGCGATTTCCTAGTAATTCCTGTGGTAGACTGGTGCTACATACTAAGTTCCATACGTGAGAGGGTAGCTGAACGCCTTGTCCAAAAGCATCTTACTTCTGAGAGTTGAGCTCAGCCTCAGTCCCTCACAGTTCCACACTGCCTGCAGAGTGAGTTTCGCAGGTCTTCAGCCAGAGACGTTTGCCAGAGGCTTCTGAGACGCAGGTAACAATGCAGACCTGGAGGGTATCTCCCAGGTGCAGTAGACTGGTAATCTTGGAACCTCCTGACTCAGAATACTGCTACCTTCTCACTGCCATAGGAATGCAGCTAGTTGACAGCTGGCTTCAAGACATGCTTCCCTGTGAGAGCTGAGGACAGGGCAGAACCCTCCCGCATCCTGCCTGACTGTAGGAGTAGCTGCTAACATCCTAATGTTAGTGGCTGGGAGAGGTTGCGGGAAAAGCATGTGTGAGCACTGGGCCTGAACTCCCGTGTATCTGAGTTGAATACAGCGATTTCCAACGGCTTTCCTCAATCAGAGTGTAGCCAGGTTCCAAATCCCATGTACGAGTGGGGTAGCAGACATCTGCCTCCCATGCATACACACTTCTGAGAGTTGAGCTTATGGCCTGTACCTCCACATCCAGCCTGCTGGTACCCTTGGCTTCTAAAAGGCCTAGGCTCGCTGTTTGACGGAAGTGCTGGGAGAGGTAATTGGAATCACCCGGCACACAAGACTAGTGCCTCCAAGCTCAGTCCAGCGATTTCCTAGTAATTCCTGTGGTAGACTGGTGCTACATACTAAGTTCCATACGTGAGAGGGTAGCTGAACGCCTTGTCCAAAAGCATCTTACTTCTGAGAGTTGAGCTCAGCCTCAGTCCCTCACAGTTCCACACTGCCTGCAGAGTGAGTTTCGCACGTCTTCACCAGAGACGTTTGCCAGAGGCTTCTGAGACGCAGGGTAACAATGCAGACCTGGAGGGTATCCCCAGGTGCAGTAGACTGGTAATCTTGGAACCCTCCTGACTCAGAATACTGCTACCTTCTCACTGCCATAGGAATGCAGCTAGTTGACAGCTGGCTTCAAGACATGCTTCCCTGTGAGAGCTGAGGACAGGGCAGAACCCTCCCGCATCCTGCCTGACTGTAGGAGTAGCTGCTAACATCCTAATTTAGTGGCTGGGAGAGGTTGCGGGAAAAGCATGTGTGAGCACTGGGCCTGAACTCCCGTGTATCTGAGTTGAATACAGCGATTTCCAACGGCTTTCCTCAATCAGAGTGTAGCGAGGTTCCAAATCCCATGTACGAGCTGGGTAGCAGACATCTGCCTCCCATGCATACACACTTCTGAGAGTTGAGCTTATGGCCTGTACTCCACATCCAGCCTGCTGGTTACCCTTGGCTTCTAAAAGGCCTAGGCTCGCTGTTTGACGGAAGTGCTGGAGAGGTAATTGGAATCTCCCGGCACACAAGGACGAGTGCCTCCCAGCTCAATTCACGATTTCCCAGTAATTCTTGTGGGTAGACAGGTGCTACATACTAAGTTCCATATGTGAGAAGGTAGCTGAACGCCTTGTCCAAAAGCATCTTACTTCTGAGAGTTGAGCTCAGCCCAGTCCCTCACAGTTCCACACTGCCCTGCAGAGATGGTTTCACACGTCTTCACCAGAGCGATTGCCAGAGGCTTCTGAGTACAAGTTAACAATGCAGACCTGGAGGGTATCTCCAGGTGCAGTAGAGTGGTAATCTTGGAACCTCCTGACTCAGAGTACTGCTACCTTCTCACTGCCATAGGAATGCAGCTAGTTGGACAGCTGGCTTAAGACATGCTTCCCTGTGAGAGCTGAGGACAGGGGCAGAACCCTCCCGCATCCTGCCTGACTGTAGGAGTAGCTGCTAACATCCTTATGTTAGTGGCTGGGAGAGGTTGCGGGAAAAGCATGTGTGAGCACTGGGCCTGAACTCCCGTGTATCTGAGTTGGAATACAGCGATTTCCAACGGCTTCCTCAACCAGAGTGTAGCTATGTTCCAAATCCCATGTACGAGCGGGTAGCAGACATCTGCCTCCCCATGCATACACACTTCTGAGAGTTGAGCTTATGGCCTGTACCTCCACATACAGCCTGCTGGTACCCTTGGCTTCTAAAAGCCTAGGCTCGCTGTTTGACGGAAGTGCTGGGAGAGGTAATTGGAATCCTCCCGGTCACACAAGACGAGTGCCTCCAAGCTCATTTCAGCGATAGATTTCCCTAGTAATTCCTTGTGGTAGGACACTGGTGCTACATACTAAGTTCCATATGTGAGGAAGGGTAGCTGAACGCCTTGTCCCAACACGCAATCTTACTTCTGAGCGTTGAGCTCAGCCTCAGTCCCTCACAGTTTCCACACTGCCTGCCAGAGTGAGTTTCGGCAGGTCTTCATGCAGAGGAGCGACTTTGCCTAGAGGCTTCTGAGAGCGCAGTGTTAAACAATGCAAGACCTGGGCGGGTATCCCAGGTGCAGTAGACTGGTAATCTTGGAACCTCCTGACTCAGAATTACTGCTACCTTCTCACTGCCATAGGAATGCAGCTAGTTGACAGCTGGCTTCAAGAAATGCTTCCTGTGAGAGCTGAGGACAGGGCAGAACCCTCCCGCATCCTGCCTGAACTGTAGGAGTAGGCTAGCTAACATCCTTATGTTAGTGGCTGGGAGAGGTTGCGGGAAAAGCATGTGTGAGCACTGGGCCTGAACTCCCGTGTATCTGAGTTGAATACAGCGATTTCCAAAGGCTTTCTCAATCAGAGTGTAGCTAGGTTCCAGAATCCCATTTCCGAGTGGGTAGCAGACATCACTGCCTCCCATGCATACACACTTCTGAGGTTGAGCTTAATGGCCTGTACCTCCACATCCAGCTGCTGGTACCCTTGGCTTCTAAAAGGCCTAGGCTCGCTGTTTGACGGAAGTGCTGGGAGAGGTAATTGGAATCACCCGGCACACAAGACGAGTGCCTCCAAGCTCAATTCACGATTTCCCAGTAATTCTGTGGTAGACTGGTGCTACATACTAAGTTCCATACGTGAGAGGTAGCTGAACGCCTTGTCCAAAAGCATCTTACTTCTGAGAGTTGAGCTCACCTCAGTCCCTCACAGTTCCACACTGCCTGCAGAGTGAGTTTCGCAGGTCTTCACCAGAGACGTTTGCCAGAGGCTTCTGAGACGCAGGTAACAATGCAGACCTGGAGGGTATCTCCAGGTGCAGTTAGACTGGTAATCTTGGACCTCCTGACTCAGAGTACTGCTACCTTCTCACTGCCATAGAATGCAGCTAGTGACAGCTGGCTTCAAGACATGCTTCCCTGTGAGAGCTGAGGACAGGGCAGAACCCTCCCCATCTGCCTGACTGTAGGAGTAGCTGCTAACATCCTAATGTTAGTGGCTGGGAGAGGTTGCGGGAAAAGCATGTGTGAGCACTGGGCCTGAACTCCCGTGTATCTGAGTTGAATACAGCGATTTCCAACGGCTTTCCTCAACCAGAGTGTAGCTAGGTTCCAATCCCATGTCGAGCGGGTAGCAGACATCTGCCTCCCATGCATACACACTTCTGAGAGTTGAGCTTATGGCCTGTACCTCCACATCCAGCCTGCTGGTACCCTTGGCTTCTAAAAGGCCTAGGCTCGCTGTTTGACGGAAGTGCTGGGAGAGGTAATTGGAATCACCCGGCACACAAGACTAGTGCCTCCAAGCTCAGTTCAACGATTTCCTAGTAATTCCTGTGGTAGACTGGTGCTACATACTAAGTTCCATACGTGAGAGGGTAGCTGAACGCCTTGTCCAAAAGCATCTTACTTCTGAGAGTTGAGCTCCCTCAGTCCCTCACAGTTCCACACTGCCTGCAGAGTGAGTTTCGCAGGTCTTCACAGAGACGTTTGCCAGAGGCTTCTGAGACGCAGGGTAACATGCAGACCTGGAGGGTATCCCCAGGTGCAGTACTGGTAATCTTGGAACCTCCTGACTCAGAGTACTGCTACCTTCTCACTGCCATAGGAATGCAGCTAGTTGACAGCTGGCTTCAAGACATGCTTCCCTGTGAGAGCTGAGGACAGGGCAGAACCCTCCCGCCCTATGCTGCTGACTAGGAGTAGCTGCTAACATCCTATGTTAGTGGTTGGGAGAGGTTGCGGGAAAAGCATGTGTGAGCACTGGGCCTGACCTCCCGTGTACCTGAGTTGAATACAGCGATTTCAAACGGCTTTCCTCAACCAGAGTGTAGCTACGTTCCAATCCCTTGTACGAGCGGGTAGCAGACATCTGCCTCCCATGCATACACACTTCTGAGAGTTGAGCTTATGGCCTGTACCTCCACATCCAGCCTGCTGGTACCCTAGGCTTCTAAAAGGCCTAGGCTCGCTGTTTGACGGAAGTGCTGGGAGAGGTAATGGAATCTCCCGGCACACAAGACGAGTGCCTCCAAGCTCAATTCACGATTTCCCAGTAATTCTTGTGGTAGACAGGTGCGACATACTAGTTCCAT